>NC_036643.1:1940553-1962194 GCF_002806865.2 Cucurbita pepo subsp. pepo
AAAAAAAAAAAAAAAAAAAAAAAAAAAAAAAAAAAAAAAAAAAAAAAAAAAAAAAAAAAAATCCAATGAACTCTTCCTTTGTCATGAAAAAGAGGATTCAAGAGCACCTCCTCAAATATCGAACTACACCCTCTATTAAGAGCCAACACAATCCCAAAAGTCTTAAGGAACTGGTTCCACATAGAGCTGATGAAATCATAGTCCATAGTAAATAGTCAAGATCATCTTCCACTCTCCTACAAAGAGCACATCATTGAGACCATAACACTAAGGAGGAAAGCTCCTAGATACGGTCTTGAGTATTCACTCTTCTACGCAAAACATTCCAAGAAAAGAAACACTTTTTTAGGAATTTTAACCTTTCAAATTCTAGGCAAATAAAAGGAAATTAAACATACCCGATGTGCCAGAAGGCCGATCACCTTCCCCCTNGGTGGAAAAATTCCTCAAATGGCTTCGAAACCCACTATCTGAAGTCCCTTCTCCCAAGACAAGTGACCTAGGCAGAAATAATAGAGAGGAAACTGACAAACTCACATGCCTTACGATCTGTAAGGGGTCAACGAGAACCCAAGGACAGAGAGGAAGAACTATTGAAGGAAGCCAAACCAGAGGCCACCGGATGCAACCTCTTATCCAGGTAAATGTAAACACGCTTGAAATATGAGTGAAGGTGATTGTATATTATAGTTATTGGATAACTTGAGCGAAGCACACAACACATGATGACTTGAAATAAAGATGACAAACATTTGAACAAGTCTGGTTTGTCTAGCGAAGATCTAGTTCTAATGTACCTGAAGTGTGAATAATTAAATGCATTTGTTATCAAAGATAAAATCATACCTTTGATGATTGAAAACGTGAAAAGAGTTTGCTAAGCCAACTAAACGGTACAAAGCTGACATTTCCTTCCCACACTTGCCACCTGCAACATTCAGCCAATCATTTAGGCCCATGAGCAGTAATAGGCTTTCAGAAAGATGCCTAATGTACTCGCTAGTAAGATAACCAAATAATTCAGGTAGAATCAAACTTATTCCTTGAACAAAAACAGCATGAATAAAATACCAAGGACAGCAGTTAAAAATTTAAAGAAGAAAATATTCAATGGTAGAGATTTTTTATTCTGAAAATTGCGAACGCGAAATCATAGTTGGAATCTTAGTAAACACATAAACGGTATTCATAGCCTCTGAAAGTTAACTTGACTACTACTTTCAAATACGAAGGTTACAACCATGATAGGGACCACCAAAACTGTTTGCATTGTGCATACCATGACCTATGATTATTCAGTACCAATACCTTGCTACAACGACCTTCAAATAGCCTACCCTCCCCCCTTAATGTAGTTTCAGTTAAGAAGTTTCTTCTATTATCAGAAAATGCTCAAGATATAATCGATTCAATTAGTGTTCCAGTTCTATGAATTGTACAATGGAGTAACAATCTGACCTTGTCTTGATGAAAACATGCACAACCGCCATAACGTAGAATATCAGCTGGGATACCAAAATCATAGTAATGACAGTAGCATTTGCAAACGAATAACAGACCACTGAAACTGTGGTGAAGATAGCCAAAGGAGGTAATGGTTGAGAGGTTAAAAGTGAAAGGAACACAGATAGTAAAATCGGTACAATGACCAAATAAAGAAATGGGAATGGTATTCTCAAGTTGGACTCTACAGCAGTCAGCATTGAGGGTACAGGAAAATCATGATTCCATGCTTGCGCTTGCCGCATCAGTGCAAAAAATATAACAACAATACAGAAACCAACTATCTGCAAGAAAATAATGGATAATGTAAGATTTTTAAAAATCCTTGGAATCCATAAGATAAATCTAATGCATGTATGTGAGAGACGAGAGAAAGGAAAAGGTTCAAAAACACATCATAGACTTAAAAGGGTGGAAGAATACTAGAAGAGAAGCAGCTGAAAAGCATAACAACTGAAAATCAAGATTGGCACTCAGTGCTGTTACTTTTTAAAAATAAATGTGAATAACATTTACGCCAGCTGACACAAGAGTCGCACTCAACAGCTAGCAATTAGCAAAAGACTAGATGAGTCACCATAAAACTCTCCAATCAGTTTTTTCTATAGTTACCACACAGCTCACAGGAACACGTAACAATTAGAACATCGTCCAAAATTTTACCAAATACAGTTCCATTTGACTCACACGATCCCAACTTTGTACACAAGTGAATGTATCTATAAGAATTTGTCCAATGCAGGAGAGAAGGAAATGTCATAAACCATGAAGCATAAAAGTAAAATAAATATATGCAGGACTCTTTTTCACCGGGAATAATGTAAACATTTAGTGGCTAAAGAAATAAGCAAATACATTTTAAGGACATACAAGCAAATAAGATTTTAACCTGTGAATTATATATAAGTAAAAATCTACCAGCTGCTGCACTGAGAGAAACAACAATGCTTGTTTTGTATGAACAGTGAGGATCTACCTGTATAGATGAAAGGAGTTACCAAGATCAAATTTTCAGATTATTATTACATAAGAAAAGATAAAAGAAGAATTCTGGAGAAACTTCATACCAACAATAGAACGGTTGTTTTCTCAGATCCTGCACTAGAACTCCAGAGTGCTGGTGAGGAATCAACGAGAATTGTCTCACTCTGAACATTTGGGAAAATATGAAGTCCAGATATGTCATCCCAAGCAAGTGCTACAGGTGGGAAACAACGCAGTCTGCACAGTCCTGGATTATCAAGAAAGTGAAACAGGGTGGATAAATAATTACATGCAAATGACATTTTAGCTTTATCACAACTCTCAACAATAGGGAGTTCCTTTCACAAGTCCACAATGGGTCGCAGAAATAAAATACCTAATAGAAGTTTGCAGTCATGACAACATGAGCACTGCCGAAGTTTAAACCCTAAACTTAGTTAGGAAACTTGTGCTCTTCAATGATCGCAATATGAAGTGTATATACATGATATTTTGACTACTTACACAGCAAATTGAGGAATAATAAGAGATCTTTCAAACGAATGTCAGTTTCCTCCCGTCATTTTCTTTTCATAATATGTCCACTTTTACAATTAAGAGTGCTGGAAACACTTGGGAAACTGTTTTTTTTTTCTTTTTTTTCCTTTCAAATGTGTACAAGGCTAGAGCATGCAAAAGCCAAATGAGCAAGAAAACATCCAATCGTCAATAATTAAAGAAAGGTCCTAGTTACAAATCAACTTATGTAAAGCAAACCAATAGGAAATGAACTCCACTCCGTCTCCTAAAAAGACTATCATAATTCTTTCAACCTCCGTAAAAATGGCTCTCATAGCATTTAGCAATAATAATGATTTATGGGATGGTTAAGACTTACAATGGTAAATGAGAACAAGCAGAGATGATAATGTAAATTTCAAGGAGAAGCAATCAGCTGGTGGGAGGTTAAAAATGATAATAATAAATTATTCAGGGACCTTTTAGACCTATTCTTAAAAACTCAAAAACTCGTACAATTTGAAACCTTAGGGACCAAATGCACCTATTGCTGAAAACTCAGGACTAAAAAGGTAATTTTTTCGAAGTTTTTTGATGGTTGGTGATCAGTTCAGGTTTTCTTTGAAAGGTTTGAAGTAGCTATTAGTTTCCAGTTTCGGGAGAGAGCCTTATCCATAGCTTCATCATTCATTTGCAAGCTCTCTAAGTCTTTCAGAAGAAGATATTAGAAAAATTCTTTGGTCTCTAAATATTTATATATTTTCATGGCTAATCTCTAAATGGTTGAATTGGTTGTTTGTAATTTTTTTCTTTTTCCCTCCCGCAGGGGATTTGTAACCCTTGAACATTCTTTTTTATTATTATTATATAACCAACAAGTTGTTTCTTGTTCAAAGATAATACAGAGGAAACTCCATCTTATACTTATCCCACTAGAATATTCATCAAAGTTCCCATCCACGAGGAAGAGGATGTATAAAACCAAGAGAATAAGAAATTTGCATATGTATATGTATGGCATATATATGTGTGTGCACGTATGTATGTTTGTATTTTGAGTTCTACAAGTGGAGATAAGAGATTTGAACCTATAACCTTTTTTGTTCTCTCTTTGTTATTTCTTTTTGTATTCCATTATGTTATCTTTTTGCTCTCTTGTGGAGTTTATATCTTTGAGCATTAGTCACTTTTCACTTATTCAATGAAAAGTTTCGTCAATGTTCAAAAAAACAGAAACAAAGACAAAAAATGAAGGAAAGATAGAAATCCACGTCTAAAATATAAATTTATGCATTGCAAGTTACATTATAGATAGGAAAGATACATAAAAAAAAAAATATGACAGAATATATGCAAGAAAGTATTAAGCTTACTATTGTTTTCGACATCACCCGCTTGATCATCTGGAAGTCCAGAACTCTTAATTCCGCACCCTGTTGTTTCAAGTTGCAAGGTTACTGGAAGAAGCCCTAAGCTAATGGGGAATGATAAGTTCAAAACCAGGGAATGATCCTCCTTCATAAATATGTCCTACACCACATTTAATTTTAAAATAGTCCAGTCATCATGTTGATACTAAGTGAGACACTAAGCTTATTTTGTAGCACTTCAAGAAAGCATCTTCATGAGGTATTTACATCATTATAGTACTTGGAAAGAAGCATCGACCAAGGTGAGATTTCCACCCTCCCTGCATCAGGATTAAAGAATTGCCCAACTGCCATGGAAACTGCAGGCGGAGGTCTGCCTGAAACAGTCTGAACATCAAATAGTTACAATACATGCGACTAAATAATATATATTGCTCTTTTTGGTAAAACGAAATGCTAATTTTGCTCTGTTTACGAAAAGAAAAGTAGAATCCACACCCTTAAAATTATTCAAAGAAGAAACCAGGTTGTAAGCATTCCACCTAAATCTATAAGAATGAAAAAAGGAATCACGCGGAAAAACACTTCAGAAACTTTTTGTAGTAGAGAGGGAAAACCCCGAACACTTTTTTTTTTTTTTTTTTTTTTTTTTTTTTTTTTTTNGCTATTCTTTTTATGGAAGTAGAAACTAAAAAAATAAAAGACTGCATTAAGATCCATACCGGTCGAGGTGCAACTGAAATTGTAATAAATCTGAAGCCACGCATATCCTCAGGTCCCAACATCAGTACAGCAGAAGGAGGAGCTTGCTCAGTCTGACTCCCAGGTTCAATCTATAACAAGCATAGCACAAATCAATGGAAGAGTAAAATCCCAAGCCGTCATATGTTTGGCCCACAAGTATAAAGATGTCAAAGAAAGAGAAAGATCCACTATGAAAACAATACTAGCACCTGTCTTGGTGCCGGTCCTGAAGGAATTTGCACCATCTTTGAGGTCACTTCAAGAACCCTTTTACTTAAAGGTAAGCTAGCAGACTTTCCCTTTTCAGGCCAAAGATGAAGCCTAACCCCAGAACATGGTAACAGGTTTGTTACAAATACAAAGTGGCTTTTACCATTTGACCCCTACAGAGAATAAAAAATTAGAATCTGTACCCAGGAAATAACGTACACCAAGAAATAAATATTGTAAAACTAATGCGAGGGAAGATGGCCAAAGTAGTGTCAACTTAGATGAGATTTCGAAGGGGGAAATCCTCAAACTTAAAATTATTGAGCGATAATAAAGTTAACAAAGTTCTTAAACAACATCCTGATGCTTCATATTATAAGGATTTAGTAATTAATGCCTTGAAGGACAGACCTCACATCAGGAATATATAACATCGTGCAAGAAATTTAAAAATAACAGGTTGAGTCAAAATTCTCAAGACTGCAGATGAATTATTACTGAAGCTAACCAGATTATTCAAGTCCAACCACCGTCTGCGACCATCCATGGCTAGAACAGTGACAGTACTCGTCTGAATATATAGGTCCCTCTCTAGGCCATCATCACTCCAATAAATGTCTTTTGGACAATCATCTTGAGATAGAACCACAGATCCTGCAATGTACCATTATTGCTATAATTCTTCTAAATACAGAGGTTGTATTGGACAACCTTTTTTGTGTATTGAAACTTCAAAGAAAAGCTAATGAATACATGAAACATTGATCCTGATTCTGTCTTCTAATTTACAACCACAGATCCTATGCAAGAGAACAAAGAATTCTTATAGAAAAGACCAAGAAAAAAACCTCTTGCATGCTAAAGTCTAGAGAATGCTTAACTAGTTAGATCCATGAAGATAAGGGACACCAGAAACAACCTAAGGACTGTTTCTTATCCAAAAAAAAAAAAATGAAGATAAAGGAAAGTGAACTTGTTTTTTTATTCCCAAACATAATATTGATACATGCAATAACTAAAAATTTGATCCATCAATTGAAATGGAATGTTATAAGAGAGAATAAGCAGCAACATAAATGTGCATACACAAAAACAATATAACAAACTACCAGATGCATCTTCCACGTGTTTAGCAGGAAAATGGGCAATTTGCTGAGAAGTGCGTGATTCGGACCTCCAATTGAAACTCTGTGGCATTCCACTATGAAGCATTCTCGTCAATATAGTAAGTCTTTTTCGAGTGTCCAAAAATGGTTGCCCTCTATTGGAGTCTACCAAGCTAAGAAGGGTGTGTGACACCTAGACAAGAAAGAAAACTTTCAGAACAATCTAAAGACAGCTTATTCTTTCAAACTTGAAGAGAATTATCACTCACCTGCACAACTAATTGATTACACCACAAAATCACCTGATGTTCCATTGATAACCACACATTTTTAACACCTGTACTGCTGATCATAAAGCCATGTGTAGGAGGAACAATCCCATCCAGGGATTCTAACTTTGACCTTACCTATACACAAGGATAAATCAACATGCATTGAATATAAAGAAAAACAATAAATTAAACAGAAACATGATACTCTTAAAGCAAACCTTGATAAAGATTTTCTATTTTACAGAATGGCATAAACAGACAAGCCCTAATAACTACAAAACAATTCACAAAGCACACACAATTACAGCTCTAGGAAATTAATTAAGTCCCATTCATTCATCCATCGTCTAAAATTATCTCCTCCCAGCCAAAAGATTACCTCCATGCCAGGTTCATTGTTTAGTTTTTTTTTTTTTTTTTTTTTTTTTTTTTTTTTTTTTTTTTTTTTTTTTTTNGGCACATTACAAAGATGCGTGACTTATGACTAGAACTACCCTTGCCTTTTTATTCCACTTCAAAGATTTTTTTTCAAGGATTCTTTGATCTCTTTTGATCCAAATACCTAAATAATAGCTTTTATCGTATTAACCCATAAAAGCTTGGCTTTACACTTAAATTTTATTCCACCTAGAAGCTGAAAAACACTGCCCTTTACCGTTTGTCAAAAGCCCAAGAAACATCAGGAGCCTGAAAATCTGTGTTCCCAACACTTACTGTTAAGGATACTTGGAAAAAGAAATGCTTTTGCCTTTCCTCTGCTTTAGAACAAAGATGTTTCTTTTGTACGGTTATATTTAAGCCCTCCAAAATGAACCAAGACCCACCAAGCTAAATGTTAACTTTTGGACTTTCTGATTTCCAAGGCCACAATCCTTCATCAAAATCAAAAGTTAAATGATACAGTCTATGTATCTAAGCCAAATATGCATTTTAATAAATATTCAAGCGAGATATGCATTAGAAAAATACTGTTGTTTTAATAGAACCTAAATGACCAAATGATAGTTATAATTCAAGACAAAGGTCCCACATTGCATTAATCGGTTGTGAATATACCTGGTAATCATTATAACCCCCGGAAATGGAAACTACCACAACATGTGAAAGTGGAGGATCAGATGCAAAATACCCACTTCGAGTTTTTTGAACCTCATAGCCCTTCCTCCATTCCTGATTTACACGAGTGAAGTACCGACCCAAAGATGGTTGCAGTGCTAGAGGAGGTGATCTGAAAAACATGTGAAACCCAAATGAAGCATGAAATTAACAAACCAAAAATGCTCTCAGCATCATCTAAGTGTAACTCACTGATGAGGGCTAGAAAGTGTAAGAACTGTTTCAACGGCTGATTTTCTAAGTCTGGGATGCACGACTGCAGCTCTAGCTACAAACCCACCCATTGAATGGCCAACCAATATCACACTGCTAGGCGAACTTCCAGAGTCAGCAGCCCCTTCTTTTGCCCGGGCATCAAAAGATTCTTTATATTGATCTAAAATCTGCATGCATAACAAGGAAAATTGGCAACCAAGTGGAGAATTTAACAAAATACTCGTTGCACAGACCCACACCATGAAACCTTTATATTAGAATAAAATCGAAACCGACTGAGTAACAGATATTATGTGCATTATTCTTGCATGAAGGAAAAGACAGGAATGAGCTAACATCTGGATTCAAGTCAATCATGAAGATTGCAGAAAAAAATCCAGCAAGATATTAGTTTTATTTTTTATTTTTGTTTTTCTATTTTTTTGAGAGACAAAGATAATTCATTGATAAATTACATGAAAAATCCACCAATTGTGGGTTACAAAAAGGATTTCCAATTGTTTAATAATATAGAAAGACTATAATCAGTAAAAGGGTGTGAACATTTGCACCAATAAGAGAGTTAAACCAAGGAAGCCCTCTAAAGAAACATAATTTTCGTTGAAGATCCGCCCATTTCTCGTGCACCAAGAGACCAAAAAAAAAAAAAAAAAAAANGTGTTTTCACATTTTCCTTAAAAGGGTGTCCAATGAAAATCATGGATAAAATATCAAATATGCTTCCTGGTAGAGCTGGGCTCATCCAAAAGCTGTTAAAATATAATTCCAGCAAGCTAATTTAAAAATAAAGAAATATTCTTGCTTCATTTTTTCATAGCTTCCTATAGAGATGTTGATACATTCTATTTGAGACTGCCTCCACCACTTACATTATTTTTAAAGTTCCATTGTCCCTTTTTCCAGTTAATTTTCGGGAATGGATGGAGAAGCCCGAAAAGAACAAATGAGTGTCATCAATGATGAACATGCTAATGAACAATGGGAGAATGATAGAACAATATTCCTTCCAACCATATAACACATTCATGCACCCACCCTCCCTTTTTATTTTGTGGAAAAGAGGAAAAAAATCTAGAAAATGATGTAATCTGTTGGACAACTATATTTCAAAACTTTTAACAGTAATACCCTGTGGATGGCGTGTACTACATATTCTGCATGTTCTTCGAGTATACCACCATCCATTGCAGAATGTTCACCTTCAAGATCCACTGCAAACCAATCCAACCGACGCGTGTAGTGGTCAGGCAACTGAAGGCCATCCAAATTAGTGTCTGCCCCATCCCCTACCTTTCCTATGGAAGCCTCCTGATAAAAAGTGTGCTCGAGAGGGCCTCCTTGATAAGCCCTATCAGATTCTGCTGCCAAGGATCGCACCTGTTATAAAAAATATATATTTTCCAAAAGGAGAGCGTAACTACTACAGATTAGAAAAAAAATAAAATTTACAATCAATTTCTAACTTTCAATCAAATACATAAAGCAAATATAAAATCAGCGAAATCCATATTATAAAAGAAGAAGAAGACCTTGCCTGCTTGTAGCTACCTCCATTTCCTGGAATGAAAAGGACTGGAACTCCATTAAGTTTCTTAAGATGCTCCTTAAAATCAATCTTCTTCCAACCTTCGTGATACAAATACACCCCATATTTTTCTGACGCTAAGCCCACCGGTGAAGAAACTGGAATATATGTTGGATACATGTACGTCATAATACAACCATTAGCAATTGGTTTTAGAATTCCATACGTAGCAGCAATGCTGATCCATACGGTTGCAGCTATAAGAACAGTAATTCTGATTTTGGCTCTAAGGTCTTGCATCGTTCTGTCAGACTACCCAGTTCTCGTTTAGCTATCTCTACAAAGCTCCCATAAATATCCGTTTCAAATCCTACACAGAACACCACAGAAATCCATAATCCAACTTGTAACCACTCTTTCCCGAACACAAAGCTCCCATAGATTCTTATTTCAATTAATAATCAAGACACGCTACTTTTCTTCGCGATAAAATGCAACAGATATTCAATGAACTTTCATGTTGGTTGGACATGAAAAACCAAAACCAGATGGTTGGATTTAGATCCACTTCGGCAAAAAAACGTGAAGCATTAAGAGTGGTAGTGCCAGAGTAAATGAACTCTCCAATGTTACTAGACCCCACGGTAAACCGCCACACATAAACATGCATAGAAATAGCAACACGCGCAATTAAATAGCAATTAAATACCAACTCTTCGAGACTGAACCACCAAAAATCTAAAATAAGATAGCATAGAACACAAATAAAAGACATCTACAAACAGCTCGTAATGAACTCAAATTATAAAAAAAAAAAAAAAAACGGCAGAAGAAATGAAGATCGAGCAAATTTCACATCCAAATCCAACGACGCACGCATCATCAAAGATAAGCAAGATGAACTAAACTCATTAACGGAAAAATTAGGAAATGGATCTGGAGGAAACACCGTGATTACGAACCGCAAGAGCCATCGAAGAATCAAACAGAGTTCAGAGAACGAAAGCTTACCCGGTCCGTGAAGCGCAAAGGAAATGGCGGGAGCATGAGAGTGTGAAGTATTCAGATCGCGATGGATATATCTCTGAATCAGACCTTCCTTTTTATTTTTTATTCTTTATTTTTTTTCAATTATTTCCCTTTTTGAGAGACCCAAAAAAAAGTGGGAAGGAATTTATTTTTTAAAATAGGAAAAATATGGAATAACATAAGAAAGAAAGATTTTAGAGGTTTGACCAAATTTTGACTCCTGATCCACCGTTGCGTTTGCAAACCCAGGTATTGAATTGACGTGGCGATATTTTACTGGTGGGTGAGGCCTCGATACGGGGATTCTATCATCGCCCTATGCCCCGTCCAATGCTGAGTGGGAATTCCATTTTGTCGGGGATAAATAGTTCTAGCTTTAAATTCAAATTTTACTTAAATTGTATTTGTTTATTTTTTAAATTTTAATTATATTTTGTTGTTCAAACCTTTTGAGTAATAATTTATATATTTATATTAAAATTATATTTTTTTAATATTTCATTACCTAAACGTAAACAAACATCACATCCTATGTGTTTAACTTATAATAGCAAATAAATAAACAATCATTCAAAAAAAAAAATGTAAAATTACTATAAATTAACACCAATAAACATCAAATGTATAAAAAAAAGAAGTTTGCAACATGATTATATAATTTTTTTTTTTTTTTTTTTTTTTTTTTTTTTTTTTTTTTTTTTTTTTTTTTTTTNCTAAATCTTTTACAATAAAAGTTACGTAGTTTTTTTTTAAATATACATGAACATCTAGATCAATTTGCATAACATTTAAACTAATCTCACACCGTTGATTTCTATTATACTTTGGTATCAAAGAAACCCGTGAAATATTAAATATGAAACAAAAATACGTTCCTCAACATATAAACGAAAAAAAAAAAAAAAAAAAAAAAAAAAAAAAAAAAAAANTAACTATGTTTTGTGATGTTTAATAATTTCTTTTATGGTTAATTTATGTCTAACCACAAATTTTAAAGTAGAATTTTAAAAATTAACAAATAAAATATCAATAGAATAGCTAAAATATATTCTTGATCGAAGCTATCAATTTATGCCTTTTGATTTCGAAAAGAGGGAAGGGTGCGAAGACCGTAAAGGAGTTATCATAACTTAGTTAGGTAACAAAAGAAGAAGAAAATGAAAGAAAAACTCATAAGAACACAACCATGATCGCACGACTCGTGAACTTATGGGTCTCACTACTTACTAAGCTCCAGAACTTTCATCATTAATAATGAAACTTTTATCAACTAATCAAAATAACCGAGGCGGAGTTGGAGGTCTCAACACGATCCTTAGTCTACAAAAGTTACAAAGGTTGTAGGAGTACAGTATAACCAGTAGATATACAGTTTAACAAATATATTTCTTAGTATATCACTCGAATATCTAATAGTAACGTTATTCGATGCGACTACCATGTTTAGAATTTGAACTCTTGTTTCAGATCCATGCTAAGCATGCAAACCAAAGGCAACCTTCCACACACTGCCAATGAAAAAATGAAATCTATGTGGGAATGGAGAGCACATTCATTCTAGTTTTCTTCATCTCATTGAGTAATTCAAAGAACACAAATTATAATGCACATGGCAGTGACTTCTAAAGCATTAAAGAAAGCTAACCGTGGAGGCATTTGGTAGATGAAGAACGAAGATCAGGCAGATTTAGGTGCAGATCGATCATAAGGCAGGCGTTGATCAGGAACCCCGTCTTCACCTCGCTTATCTTCGAACCATTTCACTATTCTTTTGCGAGGCAGATTTGTCACTTGGACAATGCTACTAATCATTGCGTTCTGTATTGGGTGTTCAAAAGAAGAAAAAAGTTAGGCAACAATTGCACAATAATATGTCGCTCGATGTATTAATCCAAGTAGAGCTCAGTGGATAAGACACGACCTATACCATCTTAACGATCGGTAATTTGGTTCCCAATCTCACCCCACCCCTGCAATTGCTGGACTAAGTAGACTGCAAAGTTTTCACTACTGCTGAATTCTACCCTCATAACCTATGGTTTTGTAAGTTTATGAGGTTTTTTAATCGAAGTAGACGATACGGAACACGTCGTGAGTTTAAGTGAGGTAGGAAAAATTCATGAGCGCAGACAAAATGAATAAGTTTAATGAGAAGGCTAAAGGTCTTCAAGCTAAGGCTAGGTGAGGCATTTGTCCTAGGACCCAAGATCATGATCTTGAACATGTAGAACATTGGTATTCCTAAGAGATGGTCGGTCCTCGAGATGCCATCGGGTTGATGGGAATGGCCCTAGCTTATCATAGTTGTATTTACAGAAGGGATTTAGGATTCGGACCTATTCAGGATGACTCTTTATTTGCTGCAGGCCCATATCAAAGATACAAATGTAAACAATGATTCTCAGGCATTTAAGTATCAAACTTATCTAGCCTCTATGGATATTTCGTTCCTAAACGTCTCATTCGATGATATTTGTTAATCATGATCATTCAACAACACTTTTTAAAGGCAATGTGAGGAGCTCTAGAAATAGATTTAACTCTAAGACTCAAAAATCCTTTTCCTTTTCCACAGAAAACTGGCACAGGAATCAGATACTCAGAATGTAAAGATTTCATCAACTTCTTTTGATGCACAAACTGATGAAGGGTACTATACTTACAGTGGGTCGCTTTGTTCTTCTATACACTCTCTCAAGAGTTCCAACCTGAACCTTTTTCAGCCTCTTTTGAGCAGCCCAGCTCTGTTGCATGACATGAACAGGCACCTTCACCTCTTCTGCAGTAACTACTTCTACGGGTTCTTCTTCTTCTTCTTCTTCTTCACGAGTAGCTTGTAATGTTCTAGTTTCTGGGATTGATCGTGTAGGAGGGTCCGGTAGAGAAGCACTCAACATCAGAAGACGAGGCGGTGGTTCGCGAAGCAAGTCAAGAACGACGGCCCTATCAAGACAAAGCTCAGCAGCAAGACTCTTGATCTGCAAAGTAAAGAATGCATTAGCCTTCAGCAAGATAATCTTGAAGAGTTTCAGCAAGATAATCTTGCATTAGCCTTCAGCAGTGCAAGACTCTCTATGTAGATTCTCCCACTCGCTCCCTATTTGCCCCTCTTGTTCTCGCTCCCAATTGGCCTCTCTTGCTCTCGTTCCCTATTTTCCCTCTCGCTCACGCTCCCAATTTGACGCTACAAGGTTTGGCATGCTCAAATCTCATTTGAGTATCAGTCTTTCCAGCTTCCAAACCCATTTCTTAATCAATCACAACGAAATCCACAGGTGACTGATATTGCATACAAGACTCGACGGTAGAAAAACTCACGCTAGTTTTACGGCGACCTTTCTTCAAAGCCATGGCTAGTCGTCGAAGTTGCCAGTTCTTGAGTTTTACGGGCATTTCCTCTTCTTCGGTATCCACGAGATCTTCTTCTGCTTCTTCTTCTGCTTCTTCTTCGTTTTCTTCTTCTTCTTCTTCTTCTTCATCATCAATATCGATGCCAAGTGCTAACCCTAACTCGCGCTCTAGTTTGGCAAGGTCCTCTTCGCTAAGTTCATCCTCTTCGCCATCATCATCATCATCATCATCATCCAGGGTAAGCTTATCATTTTTTAGATCTTCTTCCAGTTGACTAAACAACAACTCAAGAGCATCCTCTTCTTCATCCGCCTCATCCCTAGTTTTTTTCGGAAACGAATTTCTCTGCAAAAAATAGCAGAGTACCAAATTGAAAAGTTTCGGATAAGCTAAATTCCACGCACATGCCTTTGCAACACAAACAATCTATGTATTACCAAAACAAGATCACTGTGCGTTCTAGAACCGTACCTTCTTTTTCTTCGAAGACGATGAAGACGGACCGACTGATGAATTCTGGTTCCGACGGCGAGCTAATGTAAGCGATAGAGTGTGACGAACAGGAGGGCGATGCAGTAGACTAAAATTTGATGGAAACTGCCGGCGAAAGAAGAAGCTAACCCTGCCAGAAATCGACGGCGAACCTAGAAGTGCTTCCGGTGCCTTCACCGGCGCTGAAAGAGCCATCAGTTGCATATGTCGACAGACACTGTTCGACCAAATCAGGCGGCAAGATGATAAACCTTCGGACTCTCTTCAAAACGGCGCAGTTTTAGTGTACGGACGCACGGTGCTTTATTTATTTATTTATTTATTTTTTAGACAAACGTTTTAACACTTTTTATAGACTAAATTATCAAAATACTTCTAGATTTTATATTTTATTTAAAAAATGCATAAACTTTCAAAAAAGAAAAATAAAAAAAATGTATTTATTAAATAAAAAATGTCCAATTTACTATTTAGTATTCAATGTACTTATTTTGTTATATAATAGCTTATGTACATACTTTGATACCCGTTCTATTTTGATATTTGTATTTACGTGGGTGATACTATGCAAAAATTTTAGGCAACTTGAAACAATCAAATGCCTCACTTTGATCCGTTTGTTGGTTGATTGATGAGCCCGTGGATCCAACAGAGAGGCCCCGAGATTTTATAAGGAAAAAGAACGACGAAAGTCGGTTTGAGGGGTTCGGGTACAATAGCTCCGGTATCTAACTTGCCAAATAAATTTAATACCCGAGCTCACATGTGAGAAAAACGTACTCAGTGTTTACATAACCTATCTGCTTTTGAGCTTTCCGAGCCGAGTTTAGAAACACAATTTAACACCCGAGTTCAATGCGTCGAAGAAATTCTACTTGTTTTCCCTTGTCATCACATATAGGCATGAAAATACTTTAATATTCTGTAACAAGAGAACACAGACTAAACAATGAACCAACAAAAGGAGTAATCTCACATTAATTCCAATGGAGAAGATGATAAAATAAGTTTCCACATTTATTATGTATCATATTAATGACTTGAAACAAGCTTTGGTAACGAAATACAGAACCTGGAAAACAAACAATTGATGGAGAGATGTGGAAGAAACTGTCTTTTAAACATCATCATTTACTCCATCCAAAAAATAACACTACCAAGACCAGAAATAGCTTAAGGAATGGTGCGCTGGTAAACAGGCAATGCTCCCAATGCCTCACGTTCTGCTCTCTCCTTCTTTACCTGCAAAACAAAACAAAAAATGGATCTTTAGCTTCATGAACTCTGCTTTAAACACCAATACCAGACGAAATTACACTCTAGCAGGCCGAATAAAATAGGTCAACAGCAAGAAGAAAGCAGCAGTAGTCTCGAGAAGTATTCAATAAATCGAAGAAATCTGCAAACGATGCAGCAGAACGTGTTGTGCAACTTTCTACTACTACATCGATTAGATTTACGCAAAATTTCATTCATCCAAAGCGAGACACGAATCTTAAACAATCTGGCACATCGAGTAGATGAAACAAGGTAGACTAATTTGCACTGGTCATCGAATAATCACGTTTGGCTCTGTCTTTTTTTTAAATCCCAATCTTCCCTCCATTCTCATTGAATAATGAAAATTAAAGAATTCAGACTATTCAAACCAAAACTTTTAATTACCTACACAAAATTTACTTTGTATGTACGAGATAAAGTAATTTCGCTCGACTAATGTTACAATCAGAACAGAAAAAAAAAAAATTAACCACAAACAAAGTCCTACACAACAGAGGACAGAACTAATCATGAAAACATATCTAGGATTTATACATATTACCCAGAAGCTAATGTTTATCTAGATCATGAAACCTGAAATCATGAAAGGGACAACAGAGGACAGAACAAGAAACCTCAATGGGAAAATTAGATAAAATTTGATGTTATCTAAAGTGACAGATTGTAGATAATTTCAAAACCAACAAGTCCCAAATACAGGCATAAGATTCAAACTCAAGATCCATGACTGACAGTACAATATAGAGCAACTTCCTTATTTCTATGAACAGAGCCATAAGCGAAAGATATGAAATAATGGAAGACAAAGACTTACAAGTGCCAGCATTTCCTGGAGATAGCTCCTGAATGGTGTTTGCATGGCCTGCAAGAAGGTTAAAAAATTCAAATTAACAACCATCTAAATTTGATTTAGATTTTAGCATGCTGTACTTTGTAGGGGAAAAAGATTAAACCCAACCCAATATAGTTAAAAGTTAATTCCCTATGACCATGAAAAATCATAAGAACTTAAACCATCAAGCTCACTAATAGATCCCAATTCACAAACAGTTATATGAAGAACATGTATAGTTGAGCCTGAATCCTGAAATAGAACTCCGTGATACCACGTCCTCCTCCTTCCCCGTTCATAGTAAAACAAATTCGCAAACAAACCGCAGTATTTAGGTATTCGGTAATGATAAACATCCAACACATTTCTGTTTTTCGGCGAGGCTCTAACTGATCTAGTAGGCCATAGTAGAAGCAAACCTGGAGATCATCAGGAAGGTACTTATGCTTCATGGAAAGGTCCATGGCCCGCTTCAGACGCTGATTGCGCGCATCAACAATCTCCCTTGGGAGCCGATTCAAAGCCTCCTTCACATCAATATCGTAGTACGGATCATACAGATCGTCGTATCGAAGACCTAAAATATTAATACCACACAAAATCAATCTCCACAGAACAAAATTCAAAATCAACGCCACAGAAAATATCAAATACACAACAAATAATTAGGGTTTCTTTTACCATAATTACGGAGGCGTTGGGTGAGCGCTTTCATGTGTTGACGAGCGAACCAGTTCTTCTTTGGGTCGATGAACGACTGCAAGAAGGACGCCATTTCGATCTCTCTCTCTCTCTCTCTCTCTCTTTCTTCCTCAGCAAAAAAATTTACTCTCGACTTTCTCAGTGCCCACTTAGGCTTCGCCTCTCTCCGGTTTACTTGTGAAATTTTGACGACGGAAAACGAGATTAGAATATTCAAACGGGTGGGCCCATAGGTATCCGGCCCAATACTTGGCCCACTGTATTATTGGGCCTGATGTCCAAAATAAATATTGTTGAGCCCAAACTTCCCCAACAATTTGGTTAAGGACAACCAAAGTTGGGGACAAAATGACCTATATACCCTTTCTTCTGATAACTGTTGGAGACAACAAAAGTCGGGAACTTATGCTCAAAGTGGACAATATCATACTATTGTGGAGAGTCGAGTTCATCTAACAAAGCTTAATATTGGCCACCCGACTCTTTGCCATAATTAACCCTAGAGTTGTTTGTATTTGGTCAGTACATTTTTTAAATTCTCAATTTTACCCTTAAACTAAGGTCCCGTTGATAGAGTTTGCAACTGTGACTAAGTTAGATATAAAGCCCAAGAATGACGTGTTCGAATATTCAAATACGTCACAATATGCATAAAATTTATCTCAATAATTGTGAACCCGAGCTAGCTAAAAGTAATTTGTAAAATTAAAATGAGAGAAATTAATTTTGAAATGAAAAAAAGAAACAAATAAAAAGAAAATAGAATGGGGGCCGTATAGCAGCCTGCATGTTGAAATGCTAACGTCAAATCGAAATTGGAATATCACTTTCATAACGTCCAACAACAACGCTTCAGGTGGTTAATAATGGAGTCCAGAACGAGAGGAGAGCCGATGGCGAGGGCTAGAGCTAGGGCTAGGGCCCCTTCCTCTTTCATCGCTCCATTTCCACTTTCCATTTTCTTTCTCCGCCAATCCAGATTTAGCCTCAGAAACAAGCTCCAATCATTGCCATGGATATGGATTGATTAACCGTTTCCAGAGCTCTGGATTTATTAGTATTCCATCCACGTTCCTTTTGAAGGAAATTGATATTGATCTTCATAGTCGCACTCGAAGACGACGACAACGACGGCCGCCTGCCAATTCTTCTTCCAACTGAAATCCCTAAATGCGCGCGAGATTCTGCCCGCGGACGTTGAGAAGAGAGACGGAAATTTGTCGGAATTGAAACCGCAGCGAATGGTGGAGAGACGGAAGTTCGTTGAAATTGAAATTGCAGTGAATGGTGGAAGAGAGACGGAGATTTCTAGGAATTGAAACCGCAGCGAATGGTGGATAATGGCTGGTTTAAGGTGATGGCAATGGAAGCAGAGACTATTGAACTGAAAAAACCTGAAATCGGGAGAAGGCTTAGGAATTAGGGCTCGAGGATTTTCGTCTAAATGTCGAACTAGAAAACGAAGAAAATGGGATTATTAGGGAGATCGATGTGCGGGAGAGAGGATCAGCGAGAGCTTGAGCACTTATCGAGAGACGACGGCAGCCAATACAGCCTCACGGGCGGAATCCTGCCGCCGCTTGGCGTGAATGGGCGAAATAATCGAAGAAGCAAACTCGGTCCTCATATAATCTCGCCGTTCGATTACAATTACAGGTTCTAAAATCGTCTTTTCTCCTACTTTTTCAGATTGTTACAATTTCATTTTGATGATGATTCAGAGATTTCCTCGCATCGCAGATTTTGGGAGACGTTTCTGATATTTCTGGTACTCTACACAGCCTGGGCATGTCCGTTTGAGTTTGGGTTTCTCCCTTCGCCCAGCGGAGTTCTGGCAATAATTGACAATGTTGTCAATGGACTTTTCGCCATTGATATAGTTCTGACATTCTTCGTGGCGTATTTGGACAAAACGACTTACCTGCTGGTGGATGACCGGAAGCTGATTGCTCTACGGTATGCCAAAACCTGGTTGGTCCTCGACGTTGTGTCCAATATTCCGTCGGAGATGGCTCGCAATATTCTCCCTCCTTCCCTTCAGGTTTATGGCTACTTCAACATGCTTCGTCTATGGCGTCTTCGAAGAGTCAGCTCCATGTTCGCCAGGTAATAATAATAAATAAATAAATAAATAAAAACAGTTTATTTCATAATTATTTGAATATCTATTTTTTAAAATTTTAAAACTAAATTGTTTCTATTATATTTAAGTGGGTTTTAAAACAACTAACACAAAAATTAAAAATTAAAAAAATTATTTTTTATTTTTGGAATTGGTCTAATAATTCAAATCTACGTGAAGAAAAAAAATGAAAACTATAATTAAAAAAAAAATTAAAAAAACATTGTTATTCTGTTACCAATTTTATGATAGCATTCGTGCAGGTTTTTATTTATTTATTTATTATTATTATTTTATTTTTATTAATAAAATCAAATCTTTCCCATCTTGCTATTTATTAAAACTATTTTCATGGAATAATGACTAAAATTCATCCTAGTCTTGAAAAGAAAAGATGGCAAATAATTATGAAATTTATAGCCATATAGCTCAAAGTTACGCTTAAATATGTTATCTTTGTAAATTTTCGTAGCTTTTTGAACATTTGATGAGAAAAAAATCTCACGTTCTTATATCTGTTCATTTATATATCCATACTATCTATAACGTTGCTTTCTTTTTCTTGTCCCCTTCAATAATGGCGGTAGGTTGGAAAAAGACAGGAACTACAACTATTTCTGGGTTCGATCTGCAAAGCTTATGTTTGTAAGTAAACTAGAATAGACATTTTTTTGTTGGTTAAATTACAAATTTAGCTTTTGAATTTTTCAAAATTTACTTATATACTAAATGCAAAATTGAAAGTTTTGATCTAATAGATAAAATAAATTTTAAAAATTTTGAAGCACTTTTAAAATTGACTCAATGTTAGGAAGTATTCTCTTTATCTGACAAGGCCAATGTGTAGGTGTGTCTGTTCACAGTTCATTTTGCTGGCTGTTGCTTCTATCTAATTGATTCAAACTATAAGGACCCCAAAAGAACATGGTCGACCTTATACATAGAAGACTTCCATAATAAAAGTTTGTGGGTGCGTTATGTGACTTCCATTTACTGGTCAATTGTCACAATTACCACCACTGGCTATGGCGATTTGCATCCAATCAATGATCAAGAGATGTCATTTGTCATTTGTTATCTGTTCTTCATTCTGGGGTTGCAATCTTACCTGATTGGAAATATGACAAACTTGGTCGTCCATGGCACGAGTCGAACCAGGCAATTTGTAAGTCTCAAAAGCCCTTTTTCTTTATGCTCCCTCTCCCTGCTTTCATGTTATGACATATAGCATTGGCTAAATTATGATCACCCCCTTCATAGTACCTCCCTTAAATGCAAATAATATAGTTTTGTGTGGTTCATCTTGTTGTATGGATTATTTCAGAGGGACACCGTTCAAGCTGCCTCAAATTTCGCCCAAAGAAATCAACTGCCTGGTCGGCTGCAAGAACAGATGCTAGCTCATCTGTGTTTGAAATTCAGGATTGATTCAGAGGGTTTACAACAGCAAGAGACAATTGATTCTCTTCCAAAAGCCATTAGATCCGGCATCGCACACCATCTCTTCTATTCACTCGTTGATAGTGCTTATTTGTTCAATGGGGTGTCAACCGACTTGATCTTTCAACTGGTAACTTTATACACTATTATTTCTCAACTCTAATCCATTCAGTCCTTTAGTTTCAAACAAATATGCAGCCTAGCATGAAATTCTTGTTATTCAGAAAGAGCATAACAGGGTTTATACCAATGCATTGAATCTAAGTTTGAAGTAGTTCTCTAAATCTTTGACCTTTGGAAGGTGACAGAAATGAAGGCTGAGTACTTTCCTCCCAAAGAAGACATCATCTTGCAGAATGAAGCACCAACAGATTTCTATATAGTTGTCACTGGCACTGCGGTAAGAGCTATAACATCCATCCTTTAAATCTCCTACACATCCCTAAACATATCTTACAGTATGAAAGAACAAAAATCTAAGACACAATAAAGATTTCGAGGGTATGAATTCTAGACTTTGAAGGGTATGCATATCTGTGGGAATTTTTGCCTTGGACCAATGAAGTGACAAAGATTCTGTAAACCCAACTGCCAAACATACAGATTCATCCATAGCAATTGAAATATGGCTCTTTCTATTGTTTTTGTTTGTAACCACAATGAGAAGTTTATGATCTCTTGCTTCTTCAGCTGATGCAAACTATTTCTTCTGATGTTTGCTTCACCTTGCAGGATCTTATTGTACAAAGAAATGGAATGGAAGAGGTAATTATGGCCATAAGGTTTAACTCTTTTAACATTTTTCAGCATTAATTTTTTTTTTTTTTTTTTTTTTTTTTTTTTTTTTT
>NC_036643.1:1962371-2140805 GCF_002806865.2 Cucurbita pepo subsp. pepo
TTTTTTTTTTTTTTTTTTTTTTCTTCCATGGACTGTTTCAGATCGTCGGAGAAGCAAAGACAGGAGATGTCATTGGTGAGATTGGCGTGCTTTGTTATCAACCACAACTGTTTACAGTTCGAACCAGCCGTTTGAGTCAACTGTTGCGATTGAATCGCTCTTCGTTTTTCAACTTAGTACAAGCTAGCGTTGGGGATGGGACAATAATAATGAACAATCTCCTTAAGGTCAGCAACTCTCTGCCCTGCATTCATTTCTTTCCCCCAATAAGGTAACATTTCTTCAGATAATGATTGAACACTCCTTTGTTACAGAAATAGAAGCTATGAACAAGCTTTTATTGAGAAATATGTGTGTAATGCTTACATACTACTCAATAAATGCTTACTCTCAAGAGTTTCTTTCTAAGAGGAGAAACCTAATCATAAAAGTAGCTCACGTATCGATTTACTCGATCTGCTCTTAGCCTCTATGATTATTGCTTATAGAATGTCAATAAGTTCATAAAGCCATGAGAAACTATATGGCTGCAATCTACCAAATTGAGTGAATTTGATTTCATGTATCAAGCTAAGGCAAAAGGTTTAGTTTTTGTTACCTGCATCTTTAAACTTTATGCAGCACCTGAAGGAGGTAAAAGACCCAATGATGGAGGAAATTCTGCAAGAAACAGAACAGTCCTTGATTCGTGCTGGAATGGAAATGCCTCTCAATTTATACTTTGCGGCAAGCAGTGGCGATGACTTATTGTTGCATCAGTTGCTAAAGCGTGGTTCAAACCCAAATGAAGTAGATGAGGGTAACGGGAAGACAGCACTTGTAAGCAAATCCTATATCTAGTCCTCTTGTTTATCTTGACTGCTCACTTTCGACGGACATCAAGCTGTACGACTTACCTAACATTTTTCATTCTCAGCATATTGCAGCTGCTAAAGGAAACGAACACTGCGTAGTTCTACTCCTAGAGTATGGGGCAGATCCGAATCGAAGAGGTATTCTTTGTAGTAGTAATTTCTACAGCTTGATGCAAAGAAGTTGGGGAAGTTAACTTGCTGTGGGCTCTTCTGTTATAGACTTTGAAGGAAGCCTACCCTTGTGGCAAGCAATACAAGGAAATCATGAGCCTATAGTCAAGCTTCTAATAGACAACGGTGCCGATATTTCTTCAGGAGACGTCGCCCAGTTTGCATGCACCGCTGTGGAGCAAAACAACATAGATATGCTCAAATCCATCATCGAATGTGGTGGAGATGTAACTCTGCCTAGAAGCAACGGGACTACAGCTCTTCACACGGCAGTATGTGAAGGAAACAGTGAAATGGTTAAGTTCCTTTTAGAGCATGGGGCTGACATTGATAAGGCAGATGTTCATGGATGGACTCCACGAGCGTTAGCAGATCATCAAGGCCATGAAGAGATAAAAGAACTATTCTCTCTTAAGCAAGCTGTGAATAAATCATCTGTTGTCCATATTCCACAAAATCCCGAATCAAATTATCTACGGAAGTTCCAGAGCGAGTCGATCATACCGCGGTTTTCCCATGACTCCTGCATGACTCCTGTTCGAGAATCAAATTGTTCTGATATGCCTCCTAGAAGGAGAAGGAGCAATAATTATCGAAATTCGCTAGTCGGGTTCATGGAAAATACCAATAAGGGTGAGCATACATTCTAAAATCACCAATATAGACTTCAAACCATCTAGCTAAGCACAGTGAAACCAAACCTAACAAGAACACTTCTATATAATTATTTGCTGCTCCAACTAGACTAGTAACACTTGAGATTTAACTACCTATAAGATTGGCTCTCAGTTTCCAAAGCTACGTTTTAACATATACTAACACTGGAACTTCAAATCATACAGGTGAAAGGGACGTTCTACAATCCGCATTGCTCGGTTTTAGCAATAGCCGAAGCGTGAGATCGGCTTACCAGGCAAGAGTTGTTCTCAGTTGCCCTGAGAAAGGACAAGTTATTGGAAAGCTTGTGCTTTTACCCAAAACCATCCAAGAACTAGTTGAAACTGGTTCCAAAAAATTTGGGGTTTCTGCAACAATGATTTTAACTCATGAAGGAGCTGAAGTTGAGGATATAGACCTTGTCAGAGACGGTGATCACCTCATTCTTGTCGGTGATGCCAGTGCCGCCGTCCCGAGTGGCCAAGTACGGTAGAATTCAGTTCAAGACAGCCCACCGCCGCCATCCCCGGTGGCTGCCAAGTACACGGTAGAGTTCAGTTGAAGACAGTCAACCTGCTGCCTGCTAGATTGTTGAATTGTACAAATGTATACTTAGTGATTCCTTTCTCCCCCACCTTTTATTTAGAGATTCATCAATATTCATGATATGATTACTATTCTCCGTGGGGAGAATTTTTCCATTGCCATTTTTCGTAAGCTTAGATAACAAGTTTGAGATTCAAAAGCATAAGAGGGTTGAATTCTATCCAAATTCTACGGCGAAAACAGAATAGTCTGTTGGATGATGAAAGTCTATTCTACGGCGAAAACAAGTTTGAGATCATGAGTTTATAATCAAACAATACTCTCTTCATTGGTATGAGGCCTTTGGGGAAGTCCAAAGTAAACCCATGAGAGCTTATGCTAAAAGTGGACAATATCATACCATTGTGGAGAGTCGTATTCATCTAACATGGTATCAGAGCCATGCTCTAAAACTTAGTCGTGCCAATAGATTGGTAAATCCTCAAATGTCGAACAAAAGACTCCAAAGAGTCAAGCCTCCTCAGAGGCATAGTAAAAAATGACTAAGACTCCAAAGGAGTCGAGCCTTGATTAAGGGGAGGTGTACTTTGTTCGAGGGGAGATATTGGATGATGAAAGTCCCACATGATCATGGGTTTGTAATCAAAGAATACTCTCTCCATTGGTATGAGGCCTTTTGGGAAAGCCCAAAGCATTGTAGAGAGTCGTATTCATCTAACATAGTCTCTTGGTATTTCTACGATCTAAGCTTAAACAACCATGGATCAATCACTCACCACGTGAAAACTTCACCCATCTTTCAGTTCGAGCTTCCCGAACTTAGAGATAGAGGAGCAATTCTATGAACAAATTTAAGGAGCAATTCTGAGCAATTAGTGTATACTCCATCAAACTTCACACACATGTAAAGAAATGTAAACTCGAGTTAAGAATAATCGAATTAGGGCTTCTAACCTAATTAGATTCTTCGAGGTAAGAAGCGGAGCTTTGATCGCAGCACCAATCAAGCTGCTACCGGTTATGTAGATCCGCCTGAGATAACAGTAATCCGAAATTAGAGATGGAAGGCGCCGAAACGAGGAAAGGTAGAAAACAAAATCGAAAAACGAGCTTGAAGAAGGACGAAATGGAATACCAGGCTGCTCCGAGGACAGAGACGGCGATGGCTATGGCAATGCCGACGGCGGAGAAGGTGTAGGGGGAGATTCAGACGAGCGCGTCGGAGCAAGAGCTTAGATCTCCGGCCATGCTCGAGGGCGACATTGTTGATCGGTCTTTCTGATGAACGTCGGAGATTCCGGCTGAGTGATTCCCCCAGTGCTACCAGACGAGACGACAACCCGAATAACTTTTTTTTTTTTTTTTTTCCAATCATTATTTAAATTATTTCCATAAATAAGAAATTATATTAAAGTTGAGGACTAAATAAATACAAATTAAATTTGTAATTTAATCTTCTACATCAACATTTTCAAAAATAAATAAAAATTATGTGATGGTTGGTTGTAATGAATTTGCGGACAGTAAATTATGCTTTTTTAAATTGATTAAATTATTGTTGCTGATAACACAAAAGCTTTCATAGCTCAGTTGGTTAGAGCACCCGTTTAGTAAGCGGGAGGTCTTGAGTTCGACTCTCAATGAAAGCAAAATGCTTTTATTATTTTTATTTTATAAATAAAAATAAATTAAGAAATGAAAATTATGTTTTGTTAAATATATATATATATATATATATGTGAAGATAGGTATAAATAATTATGAAAGGAATATAATTTCATAATTATTTATTTATGGACTAGCGTTTGGCTGCATTTTATTTTTCTTTTAAATATTTCTTTTAAATAAGTGTAATATTGAATACGTGACTTTAAATCTTATAGAACCATTCCTTCCTATTATTTCAATAAAAAATATTGGAGTCTCTAGTAATAAAGTTAGGATACAATTTTGAATTTCATAGTGTCCAGTTCTTTGCTCACAGTCAATTATCATTGTAACTCTAGCGTTTGTAGTTCAATGGTTAGGATAATTGCCTTCCAAGCAATAGACCCGGGTTCGACTCCCGGCAAACGCAATTTTGAGCTTCAGTTTCACTATCACGGTAACTCAATACAATTTTGAACTTCATTGCATTCCAACGGTTAGGATACCGTGTCCTCCAGTTCTTTGCTCACAGTCACTATCATTGTAACTCTAGCGTTTGTAGTCCAACGGTTAGGATAATTGCCTTGTTCAATAGTCAATGTAACTCTTAACGTTTCCCAAAACCACACTCTCTACATATAAGCATCACACTTGCAGCCCCGCTCGTCCTTATTTGTTAGACTATTTCTTCGAGAAATTAAAATCAGAGATAATGGCTATAAGAATCAACTCTTCATCTTCTTCAGTTTTTCTCCTTCCCCGATCTCCCGATTCAAACTCATTCGATTCCACCAAAGCCGCTCGACTATCGGTGTGAGTGAATCAATTAAACCTTATCTCCATCGATTTTAATTTCAGAGGATCGATTAATCAACTCTGATTCCTCGATTAACTACAGGAAGGAAGATGAAAGGTCGTGGAGAAACTGACTCCGATGTGCTTTAGGTTTATTGAGCTTGATCCTCGCAATCGAACTCGGCGACGTCTTCGTTGCCGGTGAATCCCAGTCTCTCTAATCGCCGCCCCAACTGGTCCATTCTAGGCGTGTGAAGATCTCGACATGGAGCGACAAATGACAATGCGCTTCATGGAGAGCCAATTCGCTCGAGATCATCGTGCCTGAGAGCCTCCCGAGGCCGTCGCGGCGCCGGAAGGGAAGTGGGAGGCAATTGCATATGCTCCGGCAATTCAAGTAACTTCTTCTAAAATCATCTCCAAATACTGTTTCTCTCTATAAACATCTCCAAATCACATCAATGGCGACTTGCCGATCGCTATGATCGACGTGAATAATTCTCTGTATAAGCAAAATTGAACAAAAGATTTGAAATGTAATGCAGTACAGATTGGCTTTATTCAGAAGGCGTTGCTGTAGTACATGCAGTACGACATTTTCATTTTGAGTTCGGAAGCTATTATCTTATTTTAACCTTAGTATCAAAATGACCAAAATACCCTTGACTTTTGAGTGCTTCTATGATATGACATTGTATCTTATTAGGGGCAAGAAAGGTCTAACAATAATTTCCTCTACTTGTCACAATATATAATATGGGAAATTTTATAGCAAGCTTTGAAGCAATGTATAATGAGAATGCTGCTGATGAAATTGGACTTAACAACACAATATTTTCCACTATAAATCCCTTTACCCTTAAGTTTTTGGTACTGACCTCTTGCTGCATGATGATCATCCTGGTCGGTTGTTGCGAACAAAAGGCACGAGAATGGAGACGGTTGGACGGGGATGGAACGAAAGCCATTGTTGTCGTATAATCGACTGCTATTTGCAAAAACAAGCAACTGATAGACAAAAATGGCAATGAGATTGATTCTCACAGCAATCTTACGACTCGTCTCTCATTTTACGGTTCTCGGGTCTCTTTCGCTGCACGATCACCAACAGCTACAGCCAGGGTGTTGGTTTTGGTTTGTCAATTATAATGTATAAAGGGCATTAAATTGAACCTATAAATGAAAGACTGCAACAGAAGTTCTACTGCTAATGATATTACAGAATCTTATCGTCCAACTTGGAAACTAATTGTAACAAAACTTGGAGACTATACGTATACTAATATACTTTGTTGTTGATCATAATTAATTAGATAATTCGATCTCGTTATAAGTTAGAATCACCTGCTTGCGTCGAGATAGGAATATCGACAACTCCTCGACTGGTGGATATCAAACTATGAAATAACTTTCCATGAGCTGATTCCTGGTCACTAGATATCCCAGTTACATTCAGTTTAGGTGCCAAGGTTGTTGACCAAGATCCCCCATTTGATCCAGCTAAGGCCATTATAATATCAGCCTGAGAGAAATATGCAGCAGCAACCACCAAGATTAATGGATAATTAACAGAAAAAAAGAAAAAAAAAATTCTACATGAGTAAAGTCATTAAACATGCATGCATGATTCTTCCTTATAAAGCTTGGTCGGGTGCTCGAGATGGATATATATACTCTAAAACAAAAAGTTTTCTCTAACAAAGATGTGGAACAATATTTATATGGTTAGAAATCACGACTCTCCACAATGGTATGATATTATCCACTTTGAGCATAAGCTCTCATGGCTTTGTTTTGGGCTTCCCCAAAAGGCCATCTTCAGCCCAAAAGGCCTCATACTAATGAAGATGTATTCCTTACTTATAAACTCATGATCGGGAATAACCAGTGTGAGACTCCCTCCCAACAATCCTCAACATATACATGCTTCTTGACTTGTAATTAAATGATTATTTCACTAATGTAGGTTTTCATTTACTCATTTGATTCAAAATTTTATCATAGCCAAAGTCGACGAGTCTTTATGAAGCATGCACGGTAAGCTTATCCGTTCAAAAGTTCGAGCAAACACGAAAAATAGTGTAAAGAATACTTTTGAACCAAGAAGCCATTGCGAGATAAGAAAACTACCTTGTTTGGATGGACATCGTCAAAAACATGAGCTTGACCACCATAGAAAATAGTCATCTGTCTGTTGTTAGAATCAACACCCTGCTGACTGCCACAATAGATTGTTCAACAAGCAGCCACTCTTAGACTCCATTTTATAGACCCTTAAACTTTCAATTTTAAATCTAATGGGTCAACATGACAATCAAATTTTGATCATTTTATGTCTAATAGAACCCAAAAATTCAATTTTATGTTCGGTAGATACATAGATTTCAAAAGTGTATAATAAAATTTAAAAACTTAATAGACATAAAATAAGAGTTTAAGAATCTATTACTCACGTTTTAAAAGATCGAGACGACCAAACACAAAAATTGAAATTCAGAAATCTATTACACAAAATTCGAATACCATACATACACACGAAAAGAAACCAAGTAGTTTTCAGAAACATATTTTAGTTTTTGAAAATTTGTTAAGAAGTCAAATTTACTTGAAGAAAGATGAAAATGATGCTAAGAACAAACACAATTTTCAAAAATCAAAATGATGTGGGCTGGAATTTACCTTGGAGGGTTCGAAGATTTGTATGCTAAACCTTCAGTCTTGGTTTTCTGCTTGTCACAACCAAGCAACATCTTATATGAGTGCCTCCCATCGTNATCTTCAGCCCAAAAGGCCTCATACTAATGAAGATGTATTCCTTACTTATAAACTCATGATCGGGAATAACCAGTGTGAGACTCCCTCCCAACAATCCTCAACATATACATGCTTCTTGACTTGTAATTAAATGATTATTTCACTAATGTAGGTTTTCATTTACTCATTTGATTCAAAATTTTATCATAGCCAAAGTCGACGAGTCTTTATGAAGCATGCACGGTAAGCTTATCCGTTCAAAAGTTCGAGCAAACACGAAAAATAGTGTAAAGAATACTTTTGAACCAAGAAGCCATTGCGAGATAAGAAAACTACCTTGTTTGGATGGACATCGTCAAAAACATGAGCTTGACCACCATAGAAAATAGTCATCTGTCTGTTGTTAGAATCAACACCCTGCTGACTGCCACAATAGATTGTTCAACAAGCAGCCACTCTTAGACTCCATTTTATAGACCCTTAAACTTTCAATTTTAAATCTAATGGGTCAACATGACAATCAAATTTTGATCATTTTATGTCTAATAGAACCCAAAAATTCAATTTTATGTTCGGTAGATACATAGATTTCAAAAGTGTATAATAAAATTTAAAAACTTAATAGACATAAAATAAGAGTTTAAGAATCTATTACTCACGTTTTAAAAGATCGAGACGACCAAACACAAAAATTGAAATTCAGAAATCTATTACACAAAATTCGAATACCATACATACACACGAAAAGAAACCAAGTAGTTTTCAGAAACATATTTTAGTTTTTGAAAATTTGTTAAGAAGTCAAATTTACTTGAAGAAAGATGAAAATGATGCTAAGAACAAACACAATTTTCAAAAATCAAAATGATGTGGGCTGGAATTTACCTTGGAGGGTTCGAAGATTTGTATGCTAAACCTTCAGTCTTGGTTTTCTGCTTGTCACAACCAAGCAACATCTTATATGAGTGCCTCCCATCGTGTCCACCATTAAAGCTACTTAAAAGTCCAGGGGTTTTCATCCCAGTTCTAGATCCTTCATCAGCAGCAGACTGAGAAATACTGGAAGGAGAAACATTAAAATCTCTGGAAGAATTGGAAGCTACTTGATGAACACGCGGCACATACTGACTCCCAAGTGGAGAATTTGGTGCAAAACTCATGTTCAACGGAATAGGCCTCTCCCATTTGGAAACGCTAGGGTTAGATCTAGTGCCAAGAGAAAGTTGTGTGAGTGAAGAAGAAGCAATTCTTGGTGGCTGCATACTGTAAACCGCATCATTATCGTTGTATCTTGGTCGATCTCCACCAGCTCCGTTTTGTAGAATCTGATGAAGTTTAAACAAAATTATAAGTCCTTTTCACTTCCATGGAATGTGATTAAAGAAACTAAAAGTTTACAGAGAATCAGAGGCTTACATGAGGAATTTGGTTTCTATATGACTCCATGAAAGCAGAATCTGGATTACTTCGTTTAATCCCTGCTATTCGGTTTCTATTTTCAGGTCCAGAAATTTCATTCCTCGGACTGTAGAATGGAACTCCTTCAAGATAATCTCCCACCTGATGTTCTATCGATCACGAAGAGAGGAACAGAGTAAATCTTACGTCATATGTGAATCAAGTAAGCAAATAATCACAGAAAGGATTCAAGATCAAATATATCAATTAGTTGAGTACAAGCTTGAAAGATGAAATCAAAATAAAGCATGCGCGTCACTTTGTTCTGTTCAAGGAGAAATGTTCAAGCTGAATTGAATTTCTGGCCTGAGTAGGGAGAAATTAACAATGGAGAAAGGAAGATTCTGGAAAATTAACTGTAGTTTCCATATCTCAGAATAGCACATAGTGTTGAAAAGAATGAACGAAAAAGAGGTATTTCAGAAAGCTTCTAAACAATGGTGACCTCACAGAAACCAATCCATTACACTTTACAGTGACATAAAGAGCGAAGGGAAAGAGGATTGCAGACAGAAATTCAACGTTTGCAGGAAGAAAAATTTAATAAAACCACGAAAGTNGGGAATAACCAGTGTGAGACTCCCTCCCAACAATCCTCAACATATACATGCTTCTTGACTTGTAATTAAATGATTATTTCACTAATGTAGGTTTTCATTTACTCATTTGATTCAAAATTTTATCATAGCCAAAGTCGACGAGTCTTTATGAAGCATGCACGGTAAGCTTATCCGTTCAAAAGTTCGAGCAAACACGAAAAATAGTGTAAAGAATACTTTTGAACCAAGAAGCCATTGCGAGATAAGAAAACTACCTTGTTTGGATGGACATCGTCAAAAACATGAGCTTGACCACCATAGAAAATAGTCATCTGTCTGTTGTTAGAATCAACACCCTGCTGACTGCCACAATAGATTGTTCAACAAGCAGCCACTCTTAGACTCCATTTTATAGACCCTTAAACTTTCAATTTTAAATCTAATGGGTCAACATGACAATCAAATTTTGATCATTTTATGTCTAATAGAACCCAAAAATTCAATTTTATGTTCGGTAGATACATAGATTTCAAAAGTGTATAATAAAATTTAAAAACTTAATAGACATAAAATAAGAGTTTAAGAATCTATTACTCACGTTTTAAAAGATCGAGACGACCAAACACAAAAATTGAAATTCAGAAATCTATTACACAAAATTCGAATACCATACATACACACGAAAAGAAACCAAGTAGNGTCAATTTTAAACAGAAAAGATGAGTTCACACATGGAAATCAATATTTTATAATCAAAAGCTACCTACTCAAAAATTCAACCAAAAATGAACAAACATCCTCAATGAGGATTGGATAAGCATCGAGAAGACGATAATGATCGGGATATTCATCAAAACAAAAGGAAAACCAACAAATTTCGAAGTCATTCAAGCCAAAAGAAGAAGCAATTCAACAAAATCATTCAAACAGAAACCAGGACACACTAAATAACCTAGAAAAAAGCAAATTCAAGACGGCGATTGTTAACAAACAGCTCAGAAGCAAGATCGGAGGCGGCGGAGAGGAGTTCACAGCCACAGCTAGAAGAAGCCAAGGCCGACGGCGGCGTCGATGCCGCTGATAAACTTACATCCGGCGTCTTCGCTAACAAAAGTTCAGAGGCATCTTTGGTCCTGATGACAAGAAAATCATGGAAGATCGCATTACCTAGCTGTTGAACCTGTCTCGTACTCTTCTCCTCACCATTGCTGCAGTAGCCAGCATTGGAATCGGCGCCCTGACGAGCCATTAGAGACAGAACCACAAGCAATGCCTCTTCACGAAAGCATCCATTTCACTCTGCATAAAGAGCAAGAGTGTAGAGAAAAACAAAAGACAAGAAACTCGATTTTTGGAAAGAAACATACAGAAAAACAAAAAGGCAAAAAGAATCAGAAGAGAGAGGAAACTGAAAGAATCAGACTCTTTTCTCGAGATAAAGAGCAGAGAAAAGCATCTTGAGAAACTTTCCGACGCCGGCGCCGGTGAGGGATTCAGTTTCTTAACTTCATCGGATTCTGATTAAACAATGAGAAATTCAGTGAGTTTGTTGGTTTGTAGCTCGCCGTCAACAATTTTGTTGCGCGAGAACCAAAAATCGAACCGGCGTCGAGCTCATCAAAATCACATGGAGAAAGGAATTGTTCACAGAAATATCAATGATGAAAATGTTGAACGATGAGAGCAGCTCCTTCCACTTGGAAAAGAAATCGAGATCAATCCAATTATCCAACTTTCAGAAAATTTAGTGTTTTATTTTTGGTTATTTGTATTTAAAATAGTTTAAATTAATAAAAAAATATATATATATTATAATTTCATTAATACTTTTTTTTAAATAACAAATATTATAATTTTGAATTAAAACCATTAAAATTTTATTTAACAAATATATTTAAACTTTCAATGTATTAAAATGAACTTAAAAAATATCCTTCATCTTTAAAAATTAAAAATTAAAAAATACTTTTAAGATTAATAATATTTTAAATATATATCCATAAAATTTTTAAAATAAATCGGAAGAATATGAGTAGACGTATAATGACCCCATGCCCGGATGTCACGGGTCCTTCCAACATGTTTGGTTGTTACTCACATATATTCTGGAAAAAAAAAATCTAAAAAATCACCGAACAAAAAAAAACTCTAAAAGACCGCTCAACATAAAATTGTTAAATAAAGCAGTATATGATCTCAGTTCGTTCATATACTCTCATCTCCTCTGTCACTATGTTTAATACAAAATTATGTTTTAGATTGGAAATCGAAATCCCCACCTATTTAATACAAAAGGATGAGACCGAACAATGGTTTACGCGTAAATTCATAAAGCTATTAAACACGTGTTAACTATAACAAGCAAACTCGAGGTACTTAAGATTGTGACGGCCTCCTCCAATTAGTATTACCTGTGCTTTTGTGTCTCCGAGCGTAGTTAGCGCAAAGTGTTTCCGAGCATGGAGACTTACACTTATTCGCATTGGTTCATCCAAAGGTTGTTAACATTGTGCACGAGCAAAGTTAAGGATACTCCGATCGAATCAGAGAAAGCGCGCAAATCGACAAAGCTCCCCTCGACATTGTTAATGGACAATGATGCAATTCAACAGAGTTCGGTTGCAAAAGCACTTCCCAACAATTGTGGGTTTCATCATCATTCTGTTGAAAAACCTTGCTTTTCAGCAACACTCACATGCGTCATGTGCTTGAATAATTCAACATTTCCATCCTTGTTTTTCTCTCTGCCTAGCCAATTTTGGTCCCATGATCTGACTTCATAGTTGAAATTCAGCAAATGGTTTATGATTTGGATTACAGATATGAGAAACAAAAGAGATTTAGCAAAATGAAATGCGAAAATCAGAGTTAGAGGATTTGGATTACAGTGTTGTTCTTGAACTGCTCAAAAGTCGATCGCCAACCGTCTACTTGTTCTTCTTTTGACAACTCGAGCGAAATTACGTTCTGTTCCACATTCAAATTTCATCTGAATTCTTGAAAGCTCTTCGTTCAATTACAAATAATCCTCTAAGCTGATCCATTTGTTGGAGTTTCTCCAGAGATTCCTGTGGAAAAATTATGTAGCTCGAGTCATCTTGTGCTCGGCTAATGAACAGAGAAAAATTTAAGCATATGGATTCAAACAGTCACGGATTGGATTTCTTCTTGACAACAATTATCGATCTATTTGCACTAAATACAGCATTTTCAGATGGAATTCTGCGTTTGACAAGCACTCTAGGGTTTATACTGACCTTCAACATTTCAGACATTGCTACAGCTTTACGAACAATAGATGTTCTTCTAGCACGGAGAGAATCGGCATTTTGATTATACATATCAGGTAACAATTCCTCGACAAATATTGAGAAACAATTCCTCAATAAATCCTCGACAAATCAATAAACAATTGTAGAAGACAATTCCTCGAGAAACAATTTCAGATGGAATTCATCGTGCAATCTGCAGAAAGCAAGATATTGAGAAACAATTCCTCGACAAATCGTGTAAAATTCTTCAAAAACTTCTTCAAACTTATGCATCTTACAAAGCAAATAACCTTCAAACTCCCTCCATTTCGCAATCACGTTGATGAGGCAGATAACAATGTCTCGTAGGGACAGAATAAAATCCAACAGGCTCGAACTTGCGAGTACAAGAACATGAGAGACGATTCGAAATGATCAAAAACAGCTTTCAACAGCATCGAACTCGCACGATTCCGGTCCGGTCCAAAGAGCAACGCGATCGGAAACTCATTCGGCGCATACCTTGCTTCGAATTTCGGGGTAAGAACAATCGTTTAGGTCATTTATTTTACCAAGTTTTTTTTTAAGGATTAAGTTAAAGCTTTTTAATTAAATTTGATAAAAATAATATTAACTTTAATATCGTATTTCTTCGAAATTCATTATATATTAAAGTTTAACCCAAGGTACAAATTTAATTTTGACATAGAATTGTCACTTAATGTGACTTTATTATATCTCTAAATCTTAAATTATTGATTTTTATATGTAAGGTATTACCCAGAGTCTTATATCTCATTTGAAAAACGAAACATTTCTTATATGACGTGTAAACTCCCTGTCTCACATTAGTTGGGGAGGAGAACAAACCACAATTTATAAAGGTGTGGAAAATTTCCTCTAGGAGACGTTTTTTAAAGCCTTGAGCTGCTAACGGTGGATCTGGGTCGTTACAAATGGTATCAGAGTCAGACATCAAACGATGTGTCAGCCTTATTGTTGTTTCCCGATGGGGGTAGACACGAGGCAGTGTGCTAGTAAGGACGCTGGGCCCCGAAGGGGGGTGGATTTGGGGGCGGTCCCACATCGATTGGAGGAAGGAAAGAGTGCCAGCGAGGACGCTGGGCCCCGAAGAGGGGTGGATTGTGATGTCTCACATTGGTTGGGGAGGAGAACAAACCACCATTTTTATAGCATTGAGGGGAAGCTTGAAAGGAAAAGCCCAAAGAGGACAATATATGCTAGTGGTGGATCTGGGTCGTTACACCCCAGTAGACACATTTTAAAACCGTAAGGCTGATTGTGATATATAATTGGCTGACGCGACCAATATCTAAAGTCTTGAGGGGAAGCCCGAAAGGGAAGCCCAAAGAGGCTAAAGAGGACAATATCGGCTAGCGGTGGATCTGGGTCGTTACACCCTAGTAGACATGTTTTAAAACCGTGAGGCTGATGGTGATATATAATTGGTTGAAACGAACAATATCTACTAGCAGTGGATTTGAGCTGTCACAAATGGTATAAAGACCAGACACTGAGCGGTGTGCCAAATAGGACTTCGCTGAAGCGAACAATATCTGTTAGCAGTGGACTTGATCTGTCACAAATGGTATCAGGGCCAGACACTGAGCGGTGTGCCAAATAGGACTTCGCTGAAGCGAACAATATCTGCTAGCAGTGGACTTGATCTGTCACAAATGGTATAAGGGCCAGACACTGAGCGGTGTGCCAAATAGAACGTTGAGCCCGCAAGAAAGGTGGATCGTGAAATCTCGACGAAACATTATTTTTATTTCCTTTAATATTTATTATAATTGTAAATAATCACTCATTTTTACTATTTTCCCTCTTATTTTATTAAATAGTATTATACAAATAATTAATTCAATAATAAGTTTTTATTTTATTTTTTATCTGTCACTTTCAATATTATCAACAAGCCCAATTTTGTTTTTATTTCACAATTTTAAAGAGAAAAAAATAAAAATTAAATAAAATTATTAGAAAAAAATACAGAAGGTTTAATAAAATAAAGTTTGAACGAAAAACTATTTAATTTATCACAAATTAACTATTTAATTAATTTTTTAATGTTTATTCAAATTGATATAATCTTACAATTTTATATTAAAATTTGATTTTTGTCATTTAATTTATTTACTTCAAGTATCTAAATTTAGTTATATATATTTTAATTAGCTTACCTTATTTTATAATAAGATTAAAATAGATATAATTTTTTTTTATAAATATAAGCAGCATTTATAAGCTTACTTTTAAAAAATAAAATAAGAAAGATTTTGTTTTTTATTTTTAAAAAATTACCATAATTTTCTCCCAATGACGATTATTTTTTCTTCTGAAAATAGCAAAATAAAAATAATTATTTGTTAAAAAATTTAAAATTTGGTATAAAAAAGTAAATAAAGTTGTAAAAAAGAAGTAACGTTTATAGGCTTAAATATTAATAAAAAAAAAAAAAAATAAAATAGCGCGAGGATATATTTAAATAAAATATTTTAATAATATAAAATTATTGCATTTATTATTTTAAATATATATTTTTTTAAAATGGAAGTTCAAACTGTACCTTCGTCTCCCGCTCACGCTCCTTTGACGCTCTCCACTCTATATTTATCTCTCTCATTTCTCAATGTCTCTCTCTGTCCAAAGCTCAGCTTCTCCCGCTCTTTCTCTGTAATTCTGCTGAGAGCTCTGTTGACCGCCATTGGAGGACGTGGAGCTCTTGTCAGCCTGTAAGTTCAAGCTTTGTATTCATTTTGTTTTGATCTCTTTCTCTGAATTTTACGAGTATTTATTTTGTGTGTTTAAACGTTTGTTTGGATGTTTTAGCGGTTTCGAAACTATGATGAAGGATGATTATTGTGGACGTTTTGATTTACTTGGTTTTTTTGCATGGCCTGGATCCACAACGCCGATTTCCGTTTTATTTAAGTGTATTGAGAAATCTAGCTTACGTTTAATGATCTGCCTTTGTCTTTCCTTTTAAATCATGCGGATTCTTGACTTTACTTCTTGATTTCTTGTTGTTGCGTCCATGTTCTTCGTTTTGGTGCCGGAAATTTGATTTGTCAAGTTTTTGGAAGCGAGAGTGTTTTCTTCTTCCCTGTTTCATGGGCGGCGATGGCGAGAGGATTTGTATTGGGTGGGTGGGGGTAGGGAGAGGAGAGATAGGAAGTTTTGTACGGTGCGGGATGAAAATATACATATAAGGTTTGCACCTCGGGCTCTCGTGATGTCTTATGTTTATGATAGTTATTATCTATGTTCGTAAGCTTGTTTGAAAATGTAGAAGGTACTCGAAACGATCTTTCGTTTCCCTTCTACTTGCACTGTAACAGCTTCATCACCTAGCCATAGAATAAATCACGGATCGAGTGTCATAGCAGTTATGCACGTTATTGAAATTTTTCTCTCGAAGTGTCATCACTTAGCGATCGTTCTTACCCGTTTATTTTATGTTGGCTATGCAGCTTCAGTGAAAATGATTTTTGATCTACTGTAATGAACCGCTGGTCTTCAAGGCAGTAGAAATGAGTATTGTAAACGTTAGTTTTCAAGTTGAAGATCGCTCTGGTAGAATCACGAGAGCACGGGCAAAAGAATTAAGCGAATCAGGAGACGTTCCATGCTCCTCAAAATCTTCTGGAGTTCAGAAGCATATTGTACGAGCCAACTCAAAAAGAATGGCATCTGATGATATTAATATTTGTTCAATTTCTTCCAGTGGCCTTCCTAATAAAAGAAGAGCAGTGCTCAAGGATGTGACTAACATTTCCACCAAAGGTTCTGATAAGAATTGCAGAAATGCTTCTAATATTCAGGTGAACTTGAATCTTTGACTTATGTTTTGTTGTTTCTTTGTGAAATGTTGATGTTACTCATGCTGGCGCTGTTGATATAGGCAATTCTTAACTGCTAATGACCATGGTTTGACAGGGTGACAAACCAACTAGAAGAATTTCTACTAAAGCTAAGGCAAATGCGCCTTTAAATGCTCCTGTAGAAATTCTAGGAGCAGAAGAAGATGAAAACACAAGACTAGCTGAGGACTTATCTAAAATAAGGGTGGTAGAATCGCGAGAGGTCTCTTTAAGAGAAACTCTTTGTCACAGCAGCGGAGAATGTGGAGTTTTAGATATGGTTCTCTCTGTATCTTCAGAAGAATCTATCCCTCAGCGAAATGGTATGCATCATGTCTCTAAAATTACAGTGACTTTGTACTTGTTGTCTTTATGCACTATGGTTTGAACTTTGAAGAAAGGACGATTAATTCTAAACTTCTTTTTTTTCCCCTTTTGGAAAAAAATTGACCTACAATTTGATGCTCAGTCTGCTGCAAGAACTGTATCTGCAATGTTTGTGGTAGAGCACAATTAATTAGCTTGCAGAATGTTCTAGTTTTGTAGGAAAATTGAACATCATACAAAAATTGATTGGAAATGTGTCCTTCATGAAGTGAACTGTTAATTATCAATTCTATTGATAGCATTATGTAAATAATGTCAGTGGAAATTGAACATCATATTAACGTAGCATATAGGCATTGCGGCCTTGAATTAGCAAGGAGAGACACTGATACCATTGTAAAATTTTGCAGAAAAATATATGGCATCTGAACAATCGGCAGCATCAAGTGATACTGGTGTTATAGACATTGATTCAAACTCCAAATGTCTTCAATCATGCAGCATATATGCTCCAGACATATATGACAGAATACGTGTGACGGAGGTTTGTATTAAGGACTTACTGTTCACTGTTGGCCATTGTTACATTGCCATAGTTAATACAGATGCTGCATTCATCTAAGGCCATCGGTCATAATTAGTAAAAGGGAAATATGAAACTTCTGACTATAGTAAAAAAAATATAGACGGATGCCCCATGTCACAATTGCACTTTTTTTGGTGGTGGATTTGGCGATTGTGTGGCACTCACTCAACACTGAGTGAGCCAAGACAACTTAGGATCCGGTGACGGTGACATTCTGCTTTCTATTCTCTTTCAGGTGAAAGTAGATTTTCTGAAGTGTAAAGGGAAATATGAAACTTCTGAAATTATTAGGAAGTAGCTGAATTGGTTCTTTGAAAGAAACACTTTAGATGATTGCAGTTTATATAAAAATGACTGATTGACGCTTTTAGCTGAATTTTTTCTACTATTTTCAGCTTGATCAAAGGGCCTCAACTACCTATATGGAACAGTTGCAGCAAGATATCACTGCAGACATGCGAGGAATACTGGTTGATTGGCTTATAGAGGTCCGTTTCATCACTGTTGCAGCTTAACTTTGACCAAATTGATATGTTATATTGATGAACTAGCATAAAGATACGAACTTGACAAAAACCCTTTACATGGGCTAATAGAACGCTTTAAATGCATTTTTTTTAGTTTAGTTTTATTTTAAATGAAATGCTTACTATTAGTTTTTTGACCATTACATGGAATACTAGTCTATACTTGTACTGTTAAATACCAATGTGCTTGGAATAGTTTGACCATCTTCTTAAATATAATTCAGAAGAAACAAACTATGCCCCATAATTTTATTGTGAGCGTTGACCATGCTAATGACTGCAAAAAAAAAAAAAAAAAAAAAAAAAAAAAAANAAAAAAACATTTTTTTCATGGTTATATTGACACCATGTCGAGTTGTAAAGTCTATCATTTTTCATGGTTATATGAATTTAAAACTTTATCTTGTAGTCAAACAAAAATATTTTGTCAATGTAAATTTTGTTGATGATCAACTGTTTTTTCAGGTTTCTGACGAATACAAGCTGGTTCCAGATACACTCTACCTCACTGTGAATGTTATTGATCGGTTTCTCTCTCGAAATTGTATTGAAAGAAAGCGTCTCCAGCTTCTCGGTGTTGCAAGCATGCTAATTGCATCGTAAGTTTTGACCAGACTTTTCGTACAAATATCCACTAGAGAAATTAACTCATGTAGAAGCATTGTCAGAGGGAACCATTATTTATAAACATAGACTAAATAGTATAGATCTAGTATATTTTCCCTCATTGTTTAGCTACATGTAGAATAATGAAAATTGAAGGCAACAAATTTGACAATTGTTAACTTTCAAAATTTGAAAATTTTCATTTTTACCATTGTACTTATTGAGCTGGTTGGTTTCCTTTCACTTGAAGAAAATATGAGGAGATCTGTGCGCCAGGAGTGGAAGATTTCTGCTTCATTACAGATAATACTTACACAAAAAGAGAGGTACACATTTTGCTGCTTGGTTAGTTTATACTTTAATTATGCTCGACATCATCAAAACTGATTTTAAATGATTAGATGTGTAGAGTGATTTTAAACGGAACCATTTCAAAATTATTCGTGCATTTAGTATCTGTTGTTCTTAATCATAATTTGAGCAACCTAGTTAGATGGATCATGTCCTCTTGTAAACTTGTGACAACCCTTCACTCTTAATGTTAAGGGAAAAAATTATATGGGAAGAATGTTTGATATTGATCTGCTTGTTTGCATCATCAAACGTGTGAAAGAATGTCCGTCTTACCACGAGCGACCTGTTAGTATAGAATAAGGATTTAGTGTATGTGACACCCCAATCCCACCGCTAGTAGATATTGTCCTTTTTGGGCTTTCTCTTTCGGGTTTCCCCTCAAAGTTTTTAAAACGCGTCTCCTAGGGAGATGTTTTTAGACCCGAAAACTCCGAGGATTTATAGAAACTACAGAGTCAATTTGAATAGGAGAATTATTCATATTCCTAGAAGAGACATAGTTGAACGTTGTTGTATCATTTTTTATCCAACGGACCAAAACAGTCGAATATTCACGATTGAAGTGTTTGTTAACAGGTGGTAGAAATGGAGAGTAAAGTTTTGAACTTACTGCACTTTCGGCTATCTGTTCCCACTACAAAGACATTTCTAAGGTATTATATTGTCACCATTCTTGGATGCTTTAAGTTGGCATATTGACATCTAAACTGAATTGGATATTTCAAATTTACAGGAGATTCATACAATCGGCTCATGCTTCTTACAAGGTATACTCTATCCTAATATCATTATCATTTCTTTATATCAAAAACGATAGCTAATGGTGACATTTTTAACTATTTTGCAATCAGGTTCCTTGCATTGAACTTGAGTTTTTGGCCAATTATTTAGCTGAGTTGACTCTTGTTGAATACAGCTTCCTAAAGTTCCTTCCTTCTCTGATCGCCGCATCCGCCGTTTTTCTTGCAAGATGGACACTCGACCAATCGGATCATCCCTGGGTCCGTGCTCCACTCTTATGATATCTATAATTTATTAAGAAAAATTTGGTCTCAGATTTTGTTGTGTTTTTCTTACAGAATCCAACTCTAGAGCACTATACATGTTACAACGCTTCTGAGCTGAAGACTGTTGTGCTTGCCCTCCAAGACTTGCAACTTAACGCCAGTGCTTCCCCCTTAAATGCCATACGTCAGAAGTATAGACAACCAAAGGTAATAACAATAACAAAAAAAATCTCTATTTTTGTTCTGTTTTGAAACTGTTGGATCATAATGAATACTCTGGCTGATCGCGTGATGTTTCTGCTGAACTTTTTTTTTGGAAATTACTTTGATAAACTATTTTAAATTGTGCTATTGAAAGGTAAAATTGATGTTTTTTTCTATAAGTTTCGATTGGGATTAGGCTTTTATTTAGTTCGCTAACTTGTTATTATCATACCTTTAGAAGTTTCGATTTGGATTAGGCTTCTATTTAATTCGCTTACTTGTTATTACCATACTTTTAGAAGTTTCGATTAGGAGTAGGCTTCTATTTAGTTCGCTTACATGTTATAACCATACTTTTAGAAGTTTCGATTGGGATTAGACTTCTATTTAATTCGCTTACTTGTTAGGACCATACTTTTAGAAGTTTCGATTAGGATTAGGATTCTATTTACCCGATGCATCTTTTTGCAGTTCAAATGCGTAGCGACATTAACGTCGTCTCGATCGGTTCTATCGCTATTTGAAGAACAAGATTGATCACATTCTTGCCAAAATGATAATCTACAGCAAAGAACATCATCCTATTTTTATCTCAATGACTTGGAGGAACCCCACTTCCTCTGCGCTCTGTGGTACTGGTACTTCCCGATATCTGTGTCTGTGATATTTTGTGTACATTAATATTCCCATAGCTTAAAATACATTGTTTTTGTGAATCCAAAAAGCTCATTTGGAGGCAATGTTAATTGTTTGGTGACTTTAGTTTTGGTTACTCTTCTGTAGCAATATGGGGCTGCTTCCTTCTAGCCTTACATTTTTGTATCAAAAACCTTAATGAATAAACATGTCTGAGAGTTCTTTAGACTACCCTCTCTCTTCTTCTTCATTCTATATGACTTATAGATTTGTGTAATTTAGTAAGGTGTGTTCGTGTCTGTTTCGTCCTTAAATTTTCAAAAGTGACTTATAGGTTGGATTTGTCTGAATTTTCAATATTCTATCGAATTTTTTACTTTAAAAATATTTGTTAGGTTCAACCCGTTTCTTAAATTATATGTTTTGTGTCATGTCTTGACCGAGTTAATTCAATTTTTTAAATTATTGTCCTATCGAACACAAAGTTAAAAGTTTAATAGATCAATTGATTTGTAAGCAGTTTGACTCCATTAAGATCTATATTAGATACAAGATTGAAAAAATGAGAATCGTAGGAATGAAATTAAAACACGAGAAATAATCTAAGTAAAAGGATAATAAAAAGGATAATATTAAAGAAAAACTGTAATAAATAAAGAAAAAGGATAATATTAAAGAAAAACTGTAATAAATAAAGAAAAGGATAATATTAAAGAAAAACGGTAATAAATTATTAAATCAAAATTTAAAATTTTTCCTAATCTTATAAGTTTATTTATATAGGAGCTTAAATTGATATAATAACGATTATATATATATATATATATATATATATATATTATTTAAATATTAGTAGTTTTATTGAAAAATTGTTATTAAATCAAAATTTAAAATTTTTCAATCCATAATCTTATAAGTTTATTTATTTAGAAGCTTAAATTGATTTAATAAAGATTATATATATATATATTTAAATATTAGTAGTTTTATTGAAAATTTGATATAATTTATTATAATAGCTAGAAATCTAGAAGTATTTTCTTAATTTTTACTCCAAAATTTTAATTTCATCAAATTATTCAATTTTTATTGGGTTTTTAGAAATTGGTTTATTTTGTTGGTTAAAATTAATTGAAAAAATTGGCCAAATTTCCAATCATTATATTTTGTCAAATAAAAATTTCTCTCCAAAAAATGTCATTATCATAGTGGGGCAATTTTGCAAGAACAGAAACTGACACGTAATCTGCGACACGTGTGAATCCATTTTAAGACAGCGGCTTTGGATGTGGCTGACACGTGGCGGTGAAGACGATGCAGCGGACATATAAATTGGATTTTTTCACTCACTGTAATGGATTGAAATCCCCTAGGGTTTGTATCTTGAATCCCCTCCCTTTTTCTTCCCGCAAAAGTTTCGACCCTTCCAGATCTCTCTCTCTCGATTCCGTTTCCGTTCCTCTCTCAACTCTTCTTAGCTCATCGTCTTCATCGTCACTCCTCTCTGGATTTTTTTTCTTTCTATCTGGTGACCTTTCACTGCTACTGCGTTCGTCGCGCCGTTTACGGTTTCTGCGGTTCGTGCTGCATCGGATGATTTGTGTATGTATGTTCGCTTCTTGCTTTTTTGAATAGTTTTTTTTTTTCTTTTTGTTTGATCTGGATTATGGGGAGGTTTTCGGTTAGGGTTTTAGGTTTTGGATGTTGGCATGCTTTTGGCTCGGTTGTTTCTGGATTGTTTTGATTTTGTTGTGATGATTCTGGGGTTCTTGAGTTTTATGGATTTGCGTCCTCTTGCTGCCTTTTTTCTTTTACTTGGAGTGAATTAGGTCTTGGTTCTTCGGCTAATTTTTTTCTTTGTGGATTTTTGTTTTGAAATCGAGTTTTTGGGATTTGGTTGTGACGGATAATTTTTTTTAAGGCTATACTTGGGGTTTATGCGAGGTAGAATTGATCTATAAATTTTTATTCTGTAAGGTTCATTACTTCCCTAGATATCCGTGCACGTATTCGTTCGGTTGTGTGGGAACTCGTTCGGTCTTGTTACATAGTTTTAAAAGAAAAAGAAAATATTACATACCTGGATTATATATGTACTGAAACTGAAACCCTGTTGTGACATAAACGTTTTGTGATGTTTTATCGATCCAACATATAATTTTAGTCTATTTGGGGTCTTAATGGATGGAGTAGTAGTCTTCTTTTGAAAGTAGTAAGATCTATATGATTTCTTTTGTTCTTATAGGATCTATCAAGCTGATTTGATCGTTCTCCTTCCGTATTAAACTCATGCTTATTATTTTATAACAGTAGCCTCTGAGGTTGTCGTGAGTGGTGCCTGAGGCAGTATCATCAATCTCATGGCCTTAATGTCATGCCTTGAGGCTATATTGTCAGAGTCGCATGCCCCGACTTTGTTTTGGAAAATGGAGTTTGATAAACTGTTGGTTTGGAAATTATCAGTGTGCAGAATTATAGATTCAATAAACCACAATCCCGTTTCTGAAAGAAGTTATTGGAGTACCGTTATTCCTGATACAATTCTGCAGTTCTTGATATTATTTTGATTCTGATAGATGTATTTTTGTTCTAAATGCAGATGCTAGAGTTTTTTTTCCCTTAAGGTGATAAAGCACAGCACATCGACAATATTTGATGTTTGCGTAACTAGTTCAAATTTGTTGTGTGTGATGCTGCTGCTGCTGTAGCCTGGTCAACTATCTTTTTTCTGAAGAATTCAATACCAGGAATGCAAAGTAGTCAGTTGGACCCTATAGCAAACAAAATGGAATCTTCACTTTCAGAAGCTCAACGAGGGGTTGTAGTTTCTTCCAATGAGTCTTCATTGCATCAATATTTAGTACCTAATAGGCAAATGGAACTAATGGGATCAATAGCTGGTGGATCTCTATCTCAGAGTGGAATGGTATCATGCATGCAAACCGGACATATTGATGTTAAAGCTGGAAATTTTGGACAGCAACAATTTCAATTACCTGGCAATCCATTTGGAGGTACTGGAAGCATGCTGAGAACTGCAGAAGGGGTGCTGTCACTTCCTATGAAGCGCAAGGCATCGATTGAGCCTTTTAATCCTCTCTCACAGCAGTCTCCATTGCACAATAAGCGAGTTGCATCTATGGAACATCGTCCATGGTTGCAACAAACTTCTGGAATAGCCAGAAGGCCTCCTTTACAAATACCAAACAATGCCCCAGCTCCTGTATCAATGCATTCCCCTGCTGGTATTAAGAGAAAGGTACAGCAAATGGAATCACATCCAACTAAAGTTCGACATCAACGTCCCACTGCTTCCAAAGGCCAGAGTGCTCCGTTGGCTCCAACTTCCAAAATTCAAAATGAGCCAACAGGATCTGTGAGATCAAAGATGAGGGAGTCCTTGACTGCCGCATTAGCCTTGGTTACACAGCAGCAAGATAAGTTACCTAATGACGAAAAAAGTTCTTTAACTGAGGCTGAAAAGTCTGCAGTTCCGGAGCAGGAAAATTCTGTATTTTCTGGTCCAGCTATTGGTCATGTATCTGATGACTCCAAGAAACTGTTCTCTGAAAACTTAGATTCTGTTGGTCTTGAAGACAATGTAGGAAAGATGTTAGATAAGAGTTCTCTATGTGTAAATGTTAGTGAGTTAGAGCCGTTGAGATATGATGGACGGGTGTTTCAACAGAATAATGTTTTGTCGTATGAAGACATTTCTTTTGGGGATAACTTTTTTATTAAAGATGATCTTTTGCAAGAAAATGGTCTCTCTTGGGTACTGGAGGCTGATTTAGGGGTAACCGATAAAAAGGAAATGCGAACTGATGAACTTCAGAAGATGGACGTTGGCGTAGCAAATAAAAACCAGGGAGAAAAACCAGTTCAGACGCCGGAGGCTTTGGCACTTAAAATTGAAGAAGAACTATTTAAATTATTTGGTGGTGTTAATAAAAAGTACAAGGAAAAAGGAAGGTCCCTTTTGTTCAACCTGAAAGACAGAAACAATCCCGAATTGAGGGAAAGGGTTATGAGTGGGGAAATTACCCCCGAAAGATTATGCTCGATGACTGCTGAGGAGCTTGCATCAAAGGAGCTTACCGAGTGGAGAATGGCGAAAGCTGAAGAACTTGCACAAATGGTAGTTTTACCCGATTCTGAAGTTGATATAAGGCGTTTGGTAAAGAAGACTCATAAAGGTGAGTTCCAAGTAGAAGTTGAACAGTACGATAATGCCTCTGCAGATGTTTCATCTGGGGCTTCTGCATTTTCTCAGAGTCAACGAAATAAGGATGAGACCGACGGTGGGTCTTCTGATGAATCTGAAGCAATTAAGGATGAACAGAATATTCCTGGTCAGAAAAATGGTGCATCTGACAAGGATAATTACACTTTCACAATTCCATCAAATGAAGGGACTGATTTGATGCAAGGACTAATGGTTGATGACGGACTTAAGGATACAGAGTCACTGCCTCCAATCGTCTCCCTAGATGAGTTCATGGAGTCCCTTGATACAGAGCCACCCTTTGATATTTTAGCTGAAGATGCTGGAAAATTGTCACCTATTTTGGAGAAGGGTGAGCCAGAGCCTAGCTCTCGGTCGAAGGCTGCAGCTCATTCTACGAAAGGTGCAACAGATGTCAGTATAGACAAAAATAAGAACAATGAGGAATCTAATACAAAAGCAGATATTGGCTCATCTTCTGCCGTTCAAGTGGATTTGAAATCTAAGCATAGTAAAGCAGATATGGATTCTAATGACAATCAAGCTGGTTCTGAAACATCTGATAGGAATGACGGTGCAAAATCTACTAGTGATAGTACTGCAAAATCTGGGACTGAATCCCTGTCTAGCACACTTAAGTTGGAACATCTATGGGATGGCATTCTCCAGTATAATATTTCGACAATGACTCCAGTTGTGGGTACCTACATAAGGTAAGTAATCACATCTTTCTGTTGAATTTTATGATGTTACTCGAAATTTATTGCACGTCTCCTCCTTACATTGATCAATCGGCAGCCCAGCATTAGCATGAATCCATAGGCTTTCCATGTTTTTGCATTTTGGGCCTCCTCATGCGACCATTGATATCTTAGCGGATCCTTTTGATTTAGTGAAATGTTTGCCAAGTTGGAGCACTGCTTTGAATGTTAGATAGATAATAGTTGTTTCAGTAAATGAGGATCTGGTGTGTTCTGGTTGGTTTCCATGACTGAGGCTTATTATTTGGTGTTGATTTTTACTGAATTCTAAAAGCTATCTCATGAGTTTTCTGCTCATGAATGTTGAATTCTGTTCATGATGTTCTTGATGCGTTTTTTAAAAAATGGTTTTGCTTTGGCGCAGTGGTGAAAGGACTTCAGCGAAAGATTGGCCTGGCATTCTTGAGATCAAAGGGAGAGTAAGATTGGATGCGTTTGAGAAGTTCCTTCAAGAGCTTCCATTATCTCGGAGTCGTGCCGTTATGGTATCTATAGTTTATTATTTTTGTTGTACGGAAAATGAAATGCACTTGAAATCCACTCCCCCCGGTGACAGAAAAGAACCAAAACAACAAAAGATGAAAGATCAAATAATAATAATCTTTAAAATTTTCTTCAGTGTTTTCCATTTAAACCTTCTGGCATCCATGCTCGTCATAACAATAGGTTTTTTACTCTTTCGCCGGATGATTGATTGTATACAAAAATAACAACTCCATTCGTTTTACCTCAAATTTGTTATTGTTTTTGTGCGCAAGCATATTGCCTCTCGGATAATCTTTCATGAAAATTTTAAAAACTATGCGATGTCAACCGTTCAAACATCGTATAGCATTTGTTTTCATTAAAATTGTGAAAATCAACTAAAATTTGCTCAACAATGTTAGTGAGTGAAAAAATTAAGACATTGCAATTCCAATACGATTTAGTTATCAATCGGACGTGTCTTTCACTTTCTGTTCGCTATTTCATTAAAATTTGCTTTCAAAACAGAGGAATTAGGAGGGTCGTATGTGCAATAACACATTTTGGGTATCATAATAACATTATTGCTGTTGGTTCTGTTCTTCGTTTCTGGGTTTTATTGGAGTTATTGATTTCAATTTTTCTTGCAGGTTCTTCATTTGGATTTGAAGGAGGGTCGTCCCGAAAGTGAACGAGCGAATCTCCAAGAGGTAATAGATTTGGTTATCCCTTTAAATGTCTTTTCCAGAAAGCTTCTGCGATTCTGCTGCAGTTTTTATAGTTGAAAGTTAAAATGTTGCAGGTTGCTGAGTCGTATGTTGCGGATGAGCGAGTTGGTATAGCGGAGCCTGGTTCGGGGGTTGAGTTTTACTTTTGCCCCCCACATGGAAGAATTCTTGATATGATTTGCAGGATCCTTCTAAGGGAAAATAATGAGGCACTTAATGCAATTGAAAATGGCCTAATAGGCGTTGTTGTATGGAGAAAAACTCAATTAACGTCTATGTCCCCAAACTCAACGTCACACCACAAACGCAGTTCAAAAAAGCAACATTTTAGTTCTAGAAGACAGCAGGAGACATCGAACTTGAAAGCTAATAATATTTCCCCTAAACAGACTATTCCTCATGGTTATTTTTCTGCTGCCGGTGCTCGTCCTCCGCCTGAGGAGGATGATGCAGATGGTGATGACGACGTTCCTCCCGGGTTCGGTCCTTCAACTGCTCGGGATGATGATGATCTTCCTGAGTTTAATTTCTCTGGTTCTGCAAACCCTCCTGTGTTTTCTTCCCAGACTAACACCCCCAGTACCACCCGAGGGCTGCCGAGGCATCCCTCATTCCGCCCAGCTTCTTCCCAATCTGGGTCTCGCCCTGTAGAGCAAATGCGAGAGCTTGTGCAAAAATATGGGCAAAACCTATCTAACAGCCCCTCCACTGGAAACTGGGGAGAAAGGAGCTTAAGTTCAGTAGCTTTACAGCCATGGAACGATGACGACGACGACATCCCGGAGTGGCAACCACAAGCAGCAGCCTCACAGCAGCTGCCTGTGCGTGGGTTCCATCAGCCGACGCTGAGGGCTCACTACATGGTGAACCAGCAGCAGCAGCAGCAGCCGCCTGTAGGGGCCCCAGCGCCCTTAAGTGTGAGTCAACAAGGGACGTGGTGGGGTCCTCAGCAAGGCCACAACAACAGCAACAATATACAGCCTACAGGAAATTTAGGTGGTAGTCATAGTAGTAGTGGTCAGTTTTATGGGGCTTTTGGGCGATCAGCTCCTTCCAACCCTTCAAATAATAGAGGGTTTTGAATTTTTCCTTTGTTTTTATGTAAAGTTAAATTCTTTGTTCCTTCTCTCTTTTCGTCTCCTTTTCCCTTTTTAGCTTTTGTCTTATTACTTCTGTTGTAATCTTAGAATTTCTCACTTCTTCTCCTCTTTTTGTAAGCTTTCGGGTCGATCCCGAGGCCTTTTAGTTCGACCTTTATAGGTTATTGAAGGAAGAACACACATGGATACTGAATCTCTGGGTTCATACATATTTACTACAGTCTAAGACAGATCTTTGAAGTACTTTTATTCATTGGATATTCATATTATTTGAAGTATTTGCTTGAAATGCATCAAAATGTTTTTGTAATCTTTAAAAGAAAAATGTTTTTTTTCTTTGTACAAATGAAAGAACGATAGGGAAATTGTTGACAGAGGGTTACAGCTTACACATATGGGTAAGTTACAAGAGTGGACATCTAAATTTGTGAGGGCATACTGTCTCAACAATCCTTTGCCGTTGGTTTTCGCCTTTGGTTGATTAAACATCACCAATGCTCTCTCCTTCATCAGCCTCCCAAAGCACGTTTGAGTCCTGCTCGTTGCTCGTGGGTTAATCTCGTTGGGAACTTTACCTCGAATTTGATCTTCAAATCGCCCCGGTTACCTGGCTCTCTTACAATTGGCATTCCCTCTCTGGTGATTGCAAGCTCGTAGCCCGGGCTAACGATGTCTATTACGGGTATTGACAGGTTACGACCATCGAGTGTGGTAAGATTTACAGTGGTTCCACCCAATGCCTCTGCGAGTGTCACCTTATGGTTCATAATGATATCATTACCATCTCGTTTGAAAACATCATGGGGCTTCTCATCAATAACAAACACTAGATCTGCAGGCAGCTGGTTTGGTTGTTCATTGCCTTTATCTGGGAAGGTGATTTTGGTTCCCTTCTTCCAGCCAGGCTTCACGTCGATGGTCAATATCTCCGTCTCGGGGACCCGTCGTCTGTAACATTTTGATACACAAGATGGAACAGAGTTCATTACAGAAGAACAAGCTATGGAAAATTTAAAGATATCAGAAAATTGACACTCCAGTTCCAGAATTTATAAGAAGTCATGCTGATAATTTAAACCTTCTCCTTTTTACCCCAAAAGTGTAAATCTGTAACTACTACGACTACATCTGAAAACCTCACAAGGGAAACAATGTTTTGGAAAATAAACCAACATTTTCATCCTCTACAATTACTGTTAAAAATCACATCCTTCCAGACAACAGAAAATGGTACGATTGTTTTCGTAATAGGAAGTTCTTCGGTAGTAATTACTGTATTTTTAAACCAATTAAATTGTAACCGCTCAAGTTCACCACCGATACTATTCTCTTTGGGCTTTTCCTCTCAGACTTCCCCTAAGGTCTTTAAAATGAGTTTGCTAGAGAAAAGTTTCCACTCTTACAAAGAATGCTTCTTCCTCCTACTCTTACAAAGAATGCTTCTTCCTCCTATCCAATCTCCAATCGAGGTGGGATCTCACAATCCGCCCCCTTCGTGGTCTAGCGTCCTCGCTGGCACTCGTTCCCCTCTATAATCAATGTCGTTCCTCTCTCCAATCGGTGTGGGATTTCACAATCCACCCCTTCGGGCCACACCGCCCGTGTCGGGCTCTAATACCATTTGTAAAGATTCCAAGCCCACTTCTAGTGGATATTGTCCTCTTTGAGATTTTCCCTTTGAGCTTTCTCAAAAGGTTTTTAAAATGTATTTGCTAGGAATAGGTATCCACACCTTTGTAAAGAACTATAATGGAAGTGGGATATCACATAAACGAAACCAAAAGAATGAAGCAAGAAGGTAAAATGGGAAGAAAATTGCATACCCGTTTGCATCAACTACGGTTCTTGAAATCTTCATTTTCCTTGTTGATCCAGAGTACAGCTCCTCAAGAGTGCAGGGCAATTTGCTCTCAACCGGTGGAGGTTTCTTTGGGGTAACATTTTCACTATATGTTCTGAAGAGGTTTTCACTTCCACCAAATCCCCCAAAAACTCCTCCCTCTGATTGGTACCTCATGGACTTCCCTGGTCCTGATGAACCAAACCCAAAAGGGCTGCTCCCAAAAAATTCTGCAAAAATGTCCTCTGCATTCCTCGGATTAAACCCGCTCGACCCGCCACCGCTACCATTTCCAAATGGGAAGCTTCCACTGCTTGGTGGTGGTATATCTTTCAACCCTTCTTCACCATATTGATCATAAATAGCCTTCTTCTGGGGGTCACTCAACACCTGTTTTATAAAACTTATCTGATTATACAAACAGTTTGGACATTCGTTTCTAGTCATTGGCAAAAAATGAATCAGAAATAAATAATCATCTGGCAAAAGTCTGATTTCAATCTCAAGACAGAATAACACAGAACCACAAAGCATCATAAATTCTGATTTGGAGCGTTGGAGAGTTTGAAAATGGAAAAGAGACAACTCTAATCCGCCTAAAACAAAACCAACCTTAAGAAAATCATTAAAAAGTTCATCCTCACAAATTTCCAACCATGTTTGTTGGCCATCTAAGCTAAGTTCTATAGATTCTTTCAGCAAGAAAATGTAAGCCCTAATTCATTCCCATTCTCACGGCACAAAATTTTCCTAAAGAATAATATAAACTAAAGAAGAAGAAGATTAAACCATTTTAGGGATTTAATAAACAAGAGATGCAAAATCTTGCCTCATAGGCCTCGGAGATCTGCTTGAACTTGGTTTCAGCTTCTTTCTTGCTGTTTGGGTTTTTATCAGGGTGCCATTTCATGGCCAGCCTTCTATACGCCTTCTTGAGATCGTCGTCATTGGCGTTCCTGTTCACCTTCAATATGTTGTAATAATCTACTCCCATTCTCGATCGATTCCAACAAAAATCAGATCCAATCGCTCAAAATCCCTAGAAATACCCAGATCTTCTAAATGATCTTCAACTCGAACCCGAACCTCTCTTGGCTCATAAACCATACGCCAAATCTTGAAATTACAAAACGCAGACAATTTTTTTGATCGATCCTCCTCTGCGGATCGGAAACACGAAGTCAAGATTCTGGATCCGATGTTTTTTCAATGAAATTGGACTGAGAAACTTCGAATTATGAAAAAGAAAAGAAAAAAAAAAAATGTATACGATCCAGAATTCGTACACAATGGAGAAAGAACTGATGGGTCGATATCGTTGTGATGCACGTAGGTGGAGATCTATATGGATACCGCGTTTGCTGAGTGTTGGGATTTTATAACCGAAACTCGCGGTGAATTTCAAATTCTCGTTTAGATTATTTATTGTTTTTTTTTTTTTTCTTTTCTTAATTATTTTATCCCCTTCCATAATAGGGTTAGGGTTACGCTTCTCATCTTTCCAATTAATTGTCGTAAAAGTTAATATATAATTATATTTTAAGTTTTTGGTTCTAATTTAATAACTCCGACATCCCGATATCATTTGTAGTCCCGATATCATTTGTAGTTTGTGGTTTTAAGTTTTTAAGTTTCACTCCGCTCTTGATTCCGTTCTTCTCTTAGTTAAGTTTAACCTTAAAAGTCTTATACATAACTGAAATGTTTGATATAATCCCTTTGATAGATTCTTAAAATTTAAAAATGTCTTATTCTCCAAAGGAGAATATCTACTAGCGGTAGGCTTAAGCGGTTACAAATGATAACAAATGATATCAAAGCAAGTTCGGACAATACCCCAGTGACGACACTAGGCTCCCGTCACTAGGCTCCTAAGGAGGATAGATTGTGAGATCACTCGTTGTTGGATAGGGAACAAAACATTCCTTACAAAAGTGTGAACATTCCTTACAAACGTATGGAAACTTCTTTTAGAACTTCGAGGGGAAGCCCAGAAGAGAACAATATCTACATCTATGAATGAAAATAGTCGAGATAAGAAGCTGTAGGTACCACCCTACAACACAAAAGAGGTGAAGAAGGGAATATCAATAAGCAAAGCTTGGCCTATTTCGATCTTTTTGATCGGTCAAACCGAAGACACCGATAACGTTGATAACGAGTTCATGTAAGTACAAGGAACTCGGAACACTATACAATCCTATAACCAGAGAGGATCCCTTATCCTAAAGTAATCTATAAGGAAAACCAGGAAAGGAAACAGAAAACCACTTCTCAAAACCAACAGACACTCCTAGAATCTGGTTGAAGTACTTGCGCCACTGGCTACATTCTTCATTCTGGAAGAAAGTTGATCAGCAGCTGCAAACCCGGATTCCGAGATATCACCGATGTCCAAAGAGTCCGGGAGACTTTCAGGGTCGTATTCAAAATCAGATGGATGTTTGTCCTAAATATCAAATTAAACCAACAAAAGAGTTAGTTAAACATAGATACCATTCACAACATGCATAAGATCATCATACGTGATACTAATAATGCAAATCACAAGCGTAAACAATGTTCGTCAACCAAGTTTGTACGGTAACAACAGTCGAGTGAAACAGCAGTTTAAGATAAAAAGGGCAGACAGAGAAAACCTCAAGTTGGTTCAGCATGTCCATAGCAGCATCCAAGTCAGCGTTATTTGCAAAATAGACATCAGTAAGGGACTGTTCAGATAGTCCAGGGAAACAGATTTGAAGCAATTCCAGTTCCATATTAACTTCTGTATGAAACGTCTCCATTTCAGCGAATTCACTATTGTCTTTTGACAATGATCCATGAAAAGGGTGATTCTTCACAGCAGAAGCAACTGCATCATCAGGTGCCTTTTTACCATTGCGCAAATTTAAACCACACATTTTCTGTTCAGAATTTCCCGGAAGGTTAGCCCCAATATTTTCCCTGGAAGAGCTTTCTGCTATAAAAGCTTTGTTAGCCTCTCTCTTGGAGATTGGAATGTAGGATGTTGCATACGGGTTCAAAGATGATCCATGCGGCTTCATTGCACCAGATGCAGAAATTATTGCTATCTCGTCCTGTCCTTCCTGCAAAACAGTTGTATGAAATGCTAACAGATGCAGAAATGATTCAAAGAAATGATTGGATCCGATGGAAGAATGAGGAAGTTCAAAACTCATAGCACTTGGTATGAAATGCAACATCAAGTCCTTAAAGTTCTGCAAGCATTTCGTATAGATAATTCCACGGAGCAATGAACACTCAGATCAAGAAAACTCAAGACAGCTGCAACACATAATACGCTAACAATTTCACAGCAATGAAATTGTTTAGCAATTGGAAGCATGAATCGGATGATCAGAAAGAAAATATTATTACATCTATGCCTATAAAAAGTTGAAACGAACTCCAAGAAAAGCAAAGATCAGACCATGGAAACATCAGAAGAATCAAATCCATAAAGCAAACCACTTAAAAACCAAGATTTAAAGAAGAAAGTCTACGTATCCAAAGCTAAGATTTACTAAGTATGATTTCATCACTTCACAATGGCAAAAAGAAAATATTGATAACCACATACATAAGAATAACCGGCCATTACTTCTAAACCTAACATTTCTTCGACTGATAATATCGAACCACAGCAAATCAATTGGATAACAGAGCATATATAACACCACCAGTTTCAACGCCACAAAACTTCCTCTATTTCACTTATCAGTCCAAAATTACACGAAAAAAACAGAGAAACTCGAGAATTCAACACCTAACACGACGATCGGACTTCCAAACAAGAAACTCACCATCGGAGACAAAATCTCGATCTCGCAGGTCGAATTTCAACACCGTAAGAATTTAAGAAACCTAATCGAATTTAAGAAACCTAATCGCTTAGCGAATGAAATGAACAGAGAAACTAGGCAATGATCGTTGGGTTCCTAAATACGGAATTGAGATCGACAAGTCTGAAGATCTGAGTTGTAGCGATAAGCAGTCTATATAAGACTTCTTACTTAAGGTTTTGACGAACTTCTTACTTCAGTTTTGACGATTGATTATAAGATTCCGTTTGGATACAAGGATTAGATGCTCCAGATAGAGCAGTTAATAATAATAATAATAGTAAATAATAATAAATAATTTTCATTCATTTTTATCTATTTTCACATTAATTTCTACCTATCTGTTATTTGTTTATAGTTGAATTAACTAACCTCTGCTCATTTTTCGATATAGCAAAATCTCGATCTCGCAGGTCGAATTTCAACCGAATTTAAGAAACCCTAATCGATTAACGAATGAACTTAACAGAGAAACTAGGCAATGATCGGGAAGTGGGTTCTAAAGAAGGAATTGAGATCGACAAGTCCTTATCATTGAGTTGTGGCGAAAAGCAGTCTATAGGTCTTCTTGCTTAAGGTTTTGAATTAGAGGATTCCGTTTGAATACAAAGATTAGATGCTCCGTGTTTGGATAGTTAAAACAGTTCGAAACAAACTTACTTAAGAGTTTGACGATTGATTAGAGGATCGATCCCTGTTTGGATGCAAAGATTAGATGCTTGCAGTTGGGATAGTGCCATTAATACAATTTGAGAGGGAACATAAAAACAAACCGTCAGCTACGGAGTTTAGCCGATAGTTACTGTCGGGTTACGATTTAGTTTTAAATTATTTTAAACAAAATATCATTCCCATTGAACTATAAAATAATAATAATAATAATAAATAAATAAATAAATAAATTTCATTCATTTTTTATCTATTTTGACATTAATCTCGAGCCTCTGCATTTGTTTATAGTTGAATTAACTAATCTCTAGTCCTTCCTAGATTTTAACTGGAATCAAAAAATTAAAATGGGACCCTATTCATCGTCTCGTCACAGTTTTATGAGCGGATGGTTGGGGACTGGAAATTCATCGTCACAGTTTTAAGAGCTTATTTCGAACCCTATTCATTGTCATAGTTGGGGACTAGGACCCTTTTGAACTATAGGTTGAAGTCTTTCCGAGTTGAGTTAACTAATCTCTACTCATTCATCGATTTTCGTCACAATGCAGGTTTGAGAGCTGATAGTTGGACTTGAAGTCTTCGAGCAACGTTATCCGTGTTAAAGTCTTTCCCAGTTGAATTAATTAATCTCTACTCATTCCTCGATTCTAGTCACAATAGAAATAGGACTTGACATGAAGTCTTTCTTGTAGACCAGGACTTGAAGTCTTGGTACTCTTTCCACAGTAGAAATAGAACCGGTCAATGTTCTCGTGTTAAACTAGAATAAGAGTGAAAAGAAGCAAGTAGTTATTGGAGGTTCCAATGAGACTCGCGGAGTGCACCTCCACAGAAGAGCCTTACATCTATATACAAAAGACGGAGACGATTCAACTTTTGATACGACAAATAAACCTGGTCTCCTCTAAGACGTGGTCAGCGAGAATTCATTAGCATTCCATACTCAGCCCGCCAAACAAAACCCAAGTGAGTAATTGATTTTAAACCATAGCTATCATTCTCTCATGGACGTTTTTTGCAATGATATACCGAACTTTTATTGGGAAAAAACGAATACAAGGTCATACAAAAACGACGCCCCTGCAAACAACGGGAGCTAAGAAACAAGCTACAAAAAGGGACTCCAATCGATTCTCGAGAACACGAGGACGAACAAGTTGAGAGTTAAAAAATTTTACCATCTTCCCAACTTACCTCATCTACAAAGGGACAACATTCTCCACATTCATAACATGAGCTACAAAATCTTATGCTGCAAATTGCAGTCAGGAGAAGATATAGGAATTGAATATGCTTCATTCATTTGAGTGATGAATCAATCATACAAATTTACAGGTTACCTTTAAATGAAGATTTATTCGGGTGTGGAGAAACAAATTAATCGAGCGATGAAGCGGAATATTCGACGAGCACGAGCGTTCGTTGAGCTGGAGCTGCTGGACCTGATTGAAGGACCATACGCAAGCGGCTTGTAAGCTTGTAAGTGAATGTCCATTGCATGGCCATCTCTGACTCCTTCATTTGGCGAACAATGGAGGCCTAGAAGATAATAACAATGAAACAAAATCCTTATTCAGCCATATCAACAGACTGTCTCATCTTTTCATTCTACTTTATATAACATTCTTAAGATCATAGCCAAAATGAGATATTACTTGAATGCGCTTTCCAAGCTGAACTTCAACTACAGTGCCAAACGAGATATTACTGGTGAGCGATTTGAGAGGATCGGTGGTCGGAAAGGAGAGTAAACTCGGGATTTGTGGAGCATATACTAGTCTCCACCTAGCCTGACCAAATTCACCTTTTCCTTCTATTCTAGGCATTAGCTTCTCGAGCGTAGCAGTTGCGAGCTTCTTCAAGGCTAATTGCCCATCGCTCTCCAATATCGATTCTGCCAATTGGTTCTCGAATGCCCGAGCAGCCTGAGCCAAGCCAAGGGTATTAGGATGTCAGAATAAACTGCCTATAAATCAGAATGTGATCCTTGATCTGTGATTGCAAGTAATGATCGGAACAACTAGATTAAAGGATATTTTCTAGAACAGAAGCCTAAACATTAACAGTTCATATTATCTGAAGATTGAAAGAAGTGAAACAAATGTTGTCATTCTGATAATTACCTCAGTAGGTGAGAGAGCATCTTGTTCAACCGAACGGGTTGACGTCACCACCAATTTGTCTTGCCATTTGCTCGCTCGACTTTGAATTCTAATCTGCCACTCGGAACCGACTAAAGCTAAATCTAGCATGGGATCTAGCCCATTCTCAGGTTCAAAAGTGGCTACATTTAGATGCTCCCGTTTCAGTCTTACCTGCATAGTTAAAGGTTAATATCACTTTCTTTTGTATAGAAAAAGAACCAATATAGGAAAGATTCGATGATACCTGGGTTGCGAGGAGATTTACGTCACCGTTATCGAAAGTTAAAGTTCCTTTTGGTTTAATACTTTTAGCATGAGCAAACCCATTAAGCTCAAGCTCTCCACTAACAGCAAAGTTGAGAATCAAAGGATAAAGAATTCTTAATTCTGGTCCAAGAACAAGCTTCAAATCACTAAGGCTGACATCGACACTAGGTTTAATGTTTACATTTCTGGACTCCTTTTCACTGTCAGCTGCTTTATCTGATACGGAGCGAAATAAACGATAAAACGTTAAAAAGAAAAAAGAATAATAATTTATTTGTATTTTCACTATTTATATTCACGTAGTAAGTCATATAAAGTCATGAGATTGACAGATAAAACCACTTAAGAATCCTACAGAGGAAAGAATTTATACTAAAATAGAACTTCATGCTGTCACTATTGTTTGAATTACTTCACTGCCGGCATCTATTGTGTTCCTATCAAACCCAATGACCATTTTTCAGACTCGAGTTTCGAATAGGCGTAAAGCTCTCCAGAGGGAGATTCTTTCTTTCTAGATGCTTTGGCCACTGGTTAGCTATTCTATTCGAGTTCCAAATATGATTAAAAATAATGATATTCAAAAGAGCGAGGAGACATGCTTGAATGAAAAGTTTTACATTCAAGTCAGACCGAGTCCACTACGTCTCAAACCGAAAGAAAACGAATACGAGCAGTCCTTCGCAAAAAAAGGAAAAAAAAAAAAACTAATCACATTAGTGTTTATCCCTAATACTGATATACGTGTGTCAGAGCAAGACGAATGCTTGTGAAATTCATGCATAACGAGAAGGTATAGAGGCAGAGATAGAAAATACGAATATCACCTCGGGGTGCATCGAACCTAGTTTTCAATGCTGTAGATTCTGAACTGAAAAATGGTGAAGCATATTTGGAAGCAACTATTTGGTTAGAGCTGCCGGTAGGGGGACTGAATTGGTCTGATACCACTTTATTAAAAGAAGCAGCTCCACTACCCTTATCATGTGGTAGATATGCTTCTCCGCGACTCAATTGAATATTTCCGGAGATGTTTGGTTGCAATATTGACCCAGTAATTTGCATTTGAGAGTCAACTTGGCCACTGCAATTTCAAAGATCAAAGATACAGATAATTATCTTAATTTCATGGAACAGAAACAACACTGAAGATGAATAAAATAAAGAACACTGAAGTGTGCTATACTCCAAATCCTCTCCTCCCACGACTCGAATCACGAAATATTATCCTATATGTTTCTAACCAGATACTCCAAGTAATAGCAAAAAAGGCCTGTCCACCACAGAATCGACCCAGTGTTACGGAAGGGAAGATCAATGAGTACTTCCTTCATCATGTCTTGGCAATCCTCGTTAGGAGCTAAACTTACAATGAACATTTAAAAAAATCAGTACCAAATTTTCATAGTAAAATAAAACCTCCATAACACATTATCCACTGGGGTCTCACAACTATAGAGGAAGATCTTTGGAAAAATGAAGAGAAAAGCCTAAACTTCTTTGAAATCTGAACCTTCTAAAGAGAGCCAAATAAAGGGGAATTAGAAGAGGTGGGATGGGATGAATCAACAAACGAGAGAGAGAGAGAGAGAGAGAGGAGATTTACTAGAAAGAATGCTAGAAGGTTCGAGAGAACATGTTCGGAAATACTATAGTTAGGGAAGCCGAACGCTATGTAACAACATAAGAAGAATGGATGAATCTTGAGATTCATGGACTAGAGGTCTTCTAAAATTAAACAGGATTTTTTCTATATATATAAAAAATGAGAGAGATTCCAACTGCTCAAAAACTAAACATTCAATGTCATATAACAAGAAAATGAGGAACACTAGTAAATTATTAGTCATGGAAGCCAAAGAGAGACCACAAAAAGAAAAAAAATGTTAAGCCACATTGTGCATCATGGAGTACTTGAAAGTCATAAATTAGACAACGAACCTGAAAATGTTCTTTGCTCGTACTTCCAGAACTTCACATTTTAAATCAATCTTATCACCAAGGGATGCTTCACTGGATCTAAGGGGCAGATTCCCTTTCACAATCAACTTCCCTCTTCTGCTTACACGACTTTCCAAGGAATTGATGCAAAGCCTATTTGATCTTACATGGACCGTACCACCGAAGTTGATGAGTGGTTTAGGGAGCACGGGCGAAGATATTGAAGCCCTGTGGAAAGATGCAGATCCATCTAGTACTGGTTCCTCAATGGTCCCTTTTACCTATTTATTCAGAGAATATGTAATTGAAATACAGTGTGAAAGAAATTAGATGATATAAACCCATGATGAAATTGGAGTGTGCTCACCTGAAGTAAGATGTCAGCATTTCCATGAAGCCAGTTGACATGAGGAGACAAAGCTGTAAGTAACAGCATGCCTCCATCTTTAATATCTGCATCAACCCTAACTTCTCCTACATCCAAAAGATTCCAGTTTAATCCTTTAAGGCCTTCAGCCAATTGAGTATTCCAACCTTCTTCATTTCTCTCTCTAGAACTTTTTCTGTCATTGAACTTATCTCTAACCTTTTCCTTCCCCCAAGCATGAATCAAAGTTGCCCTACTTGTATCTGTTTCGAGTTCTTCCGCCTCTGTCACGCTATTTTGGAAAAACAGCACAGGAATGCTTCCTTGAACATGTACATGGCCGTTTTGGATAATTGGTTCAAATTTTGCATTGAACAAAAGACGGCTACTTGAGGTAAGGGAAGCAACAACTTCAGCTCGACCAAGATCAATGCCACCAATGGCACCATCAAGGAGCCTTACTTGCACATCACACTCAGGTTTTGCAAGATTACCTCTGAGATCTCCTTCCATGTGCAGTATACCTCTAATTGGAGTTACAAGTTGCCTCAATGAGTGAACAAGATCTTTTGCTGAAGATTCAATTACCTGAACCACAGTAGGAACTAGACTGACAGGAAAATTTAGAACAGCAAAGTGAAGATTAGTTATAGGGCCAAACAAAGTTCCATCTGCATGAATTGTGGCATTATCCTTCTGGATAAAAATTTTTTCTAGCCGCAAACCATCATTGTTGCTGTATGCACCACCAGCCAAAACACGCTGCGTTTTGTAGGTTCCCCATTCCCAGTCCTCCCCATGAAAGTCAAACTCTGCCTGACAAAACCACCAAGGAATGACGGTCATTCTTCGAAGCCAATCATCCAAGCCACAGATCACCATAAATAATTCGGGCAGCAATGATATGGATTTCTATTGTTAATCTGAGATAGCATGCAGTTTCCACAATTAAACTCAATAAAGTATTATACTTTTGACATCATTATTTCAGGAAGTGTGCACCTGCTTATTTAGTACATTAGGACAAGGTTTAGAAAGTAACATACTTTCAGTTCATCAACATAACTTCCAACCAGAACGTTTAAAGCCACATAATTCAAATTACCATCGCCAATAATTGGACACAAAAAGGAAAGAAAAGTGAACTTTTAATGCGCTAAAAGTTATAATTCAAGATCTACCATCGTATCCCCATTGCCTCCACCACTTGCATCAAGAGAGCCACGCCAGCGCCCTCTGAGTTCAGATAAGCCTGGAAGAGACAAATCTTCAAGGACAATTTCATCTGATAGAATAAATTGCCTCCGTATCACCTGGAAAAGTAAGATAAAGACAAAGCATGATGGAGTTGTGAATGTAGCAGCTCAAGACAAGATCATTGATCAAGAAAAGAAACAAGGACATTTCTGTGAAGGTACAGACTAAGGAGTGAAAAAAGCAAGTCAGAAATAGTTAAATCATTGCAGCTTTCGATCATTCTATCAAAAAGTACCTCAATCAGCTCTTGAACACTTTCAGTGTATAATCCAACAGCTTGCAAACTTTGAATAAAAAGATCCTGCATTTGGTTGTAAGTTTAGAAATTTACCAAGTAACAATAACACACTTCACATACAAAATTCACACAAATTAAAAATTCCATCATTTTTTACTTTCTTGCAAGGTAAGCTTTTACTCTATCAACTTTATTTTTTAATGGACTATATTGTACAATACTAAAGAAATCGGGCCCTAAGATAGCTGTTTGCTTCAATTTGACTTTTTTTTTTCCTTAATATAGAACAAACATTTCATTAATTACCACACACACACAAAAAAAAAAAAAAAAAAAAAAAAAAAAAAAACAAAAAACAAAAAAAACAAAAAATCCACTACAGGGATAAGATCAAACGCAGAAGGATGTGTAGGCAAGGTTTTCTTCACTGCTCTTATGCTAGTGTTCACCTTTGTTGCAATCTTTCCTGTGTATTTAAACCCCCTATGAGCCAATGACCACAGAAAAGTGTTCACCTTTCTCGGTATTTTGAAGTTCCAGATCTTTTTTTTCAAAGGGTACAATAATTGAGTTCTAGAAGCAGCCGAAGTCAGAAACTGGGACTTAGTGGAGAAAGAACCCGAAGAGTACAAGACCCAGCTGATTCTGTCATCCCCTTGGCCCAAACGAAAACCTTCCAGCTTTTCAGTTAACTCAATCCAAGTACGCACCTCTCTAACAAATAACCCTCTTCTGATGCCCAAAGATGGGAAAAGTAATCTCATAACTTCAAAGAAATTACAACTAAGAGGTGCTAAGGTCTTCCCCCCATCCTTGTGTAAAATGCCTCAATTAAGAAATAACGCATACAAAGTTTCTTTGTACTTCAATAAGAATGGCCCAATATGGCGTTGCAAGCCAAAGAAATAAAGCCTTCTACAAATGTTATGGCCATTTCCATCAAAATGCTAGACGTCAAACCTTACAAGTTCACACCATAAAAAAAATAACAAATGAATAAATAAAAGGGCATGCTATAAGGTAGAGCTATGGTTGAAGTTTTAAGCAGATACAAGTTTCGTGACCACATTTTAGAAGATAATAACAAAAAAAAAAAAAAAAAAAAAAAANTGCAGTGAAGAGGAAATAACCTTGGATCTTGAGTGAACTGAAGGATCTGTACTTCGCGAAAGAAGTCGGGCCAGTGGAAGCATCTCAGCCACCTCAGCCCTTGGAACTTCAAGTCTCATCCTCCATCTTCCCATGGAAGATATGACACTGCTCAGATGTGAAGCCATTGCCTTTTTCAAAAATCCATGAGTTTCCTTACCAGTAACATTTCGATCACGGCTTCCAGGAAGCACATATTCACCTTGAAGCTCATAACGACTGTTGCTTTGCTCTAGAATAGTTTTCTCAATGGTGATCTAAAGATGCATGCGGGTGAAGTACATTATTAGATATTAAATAGCAGGAACAAAGTATAAAAGCTCAAATACTTGAATAAAATAATGAAGAGATTGAAACATCTAACAAGGAAAGGGCCCAATAGATTAAAAGATCAGAAAGCAATGACTTGAACAGAGATAGCAAAACATAATTCATCATCTGTGCTTCCACCAGAGTTTTTTTACCAGAATGACAAAAGGCTTAAAACTGGGCAACAACCTTTCCAAGTCGGAACAAAGTTCTTATTCAACACACAACCTTTACAATCAGACCGCTACTAAAGAGATTTAACAGAGAAGCCTCTTCAGATATTAAATGCAAGCTCTCCAAATCTCTCAAGTGAAGATATTGAAAAAGTTCATCGATCTTCATAGGAAAATCTCTTTATGGATATATTTGTTGTTTTGCATCTTTCTTTTTCTTTTTCTTTTTCAATCTCTTCGAGAATTTGTATCCCTTTAACCATTTATTACTTTTCAATATATCATTCAGAAGTTGTTTCTTATTCAAAAAAATCATGGTGGTCTCAATATTGGAGCATTGAACCACAGGAACTTGGCTCTTATTGCAAAGTGAGGTTGGAGATTCATTAAAGAACCCAATTCCCAATGGAGGAAGGTACTTGTCAGTATACACGAATCAAATGGATTCAATTGGCACATGAAAGGAAAGGGCAATTCGAGACTTAGAAGCCCTTGGGTGAGCATTTCTAGTATTTAGAAGAAGGTGGATTCCTTGTGCTTTTTAATGTCTGAAATGGAAGACGTATTTTCTTCTGGCTAGACACATGGATTAATGGTGTCAAGGCAAGGTGTCCTAGATTATAAGCAATTGTTTCTAATCCAGATGGTTCAGTTTCTTCTTATTAGAATGGTTCAATGTCTTCACGGAATATCCTCTTTAGAAGACTTTTAAAGGAGGAAGAGATTGGCGGTGAGGCTCACCACTTGGAGGATACCCCTAGGTGGTTTCTTGAATCTTTGGGCTTCACTGTCAAATTTTTGTCTAGCTATCTGGCTTCCTCATCTCCTATGGATAAGATTTATTTGCAGCAATCCAGGAATCAATATTATTATATGGGTTATGATAAATGGCAGCCTCAATTCCTCAGAATTTTGCAGAAAAAGCTTCCCAACCATTTTCTTCGGCCTTGGGTTTGCTCTCTTTGTTTGGTTTTGGGGGTTCTCTCAACCATATTTTCTTTGAATTCTCCTATTCACGGTGGTGTTGGTTCAATTTATTTGCTTTGTTCAATCTTCAAACTTCAAAGGGTACTTTCAAACTTAATGAAGGATAACGTCATTCAACTTCTAAGTGGTCCTTCAATGAGTTCAAAGGCTATTGGACTAATGCAGTCAAAGCCATCCTTTTTGAGTTACGGTGGAAAAGAAATCAGTGTATTTTTCGGAGCTTTCAAGTTATGGTGAGTTTGCAGGGCTTTATGTTTACTTTGTTGGTGTTTTTTTCAATCTTCTTATTTTCATCTTAATTTACTTTTGCTTCCAACAATCATACCTCCCTCATTCTAAATTGGGAAGGTCTTTTTGTAAGCATTATGGATAATATACCCCTTCTGTAAATTTCATATATCAATGAAATTGTCTCTTATATATATATATATATATATATATATATATTTTTTTTTTTTTTTTTTTTTTTTTTTTTTTTTTTNGCTTGTATGACTGAGCAGTATTCTATTTTCATACTCTTAATGAAAAGTGTCGCATCTTATTCAAAACATAAATTTATTAACTCTATGTTTCGATGCAACAACAAGATGTTATTTGTAACAAGTAGTTTTGTTGGTTGGTTAATTGGTCACATTTTATTCATGAAATGGGTTGGATTGATATTAGTCTGGATACAGCAAAATAATTCTATTAGATCTAATAAGTACCTTGTGTCAGAATTCAGAAATTCTATGGCTCGAATCTTTAGTATTCTCTTATTTATTACCTGTGTCTACTATTTAGGCAGAATACCGTCACCCATTCTTACTAAGAAACTGAAAGAAACGGAGGGGACTAAACAGGAACAAGAGGGATCCACCGAAGAAGATACTTCTCCTTCCCTTTTTTCGGAAGAAAAGGAGGATCCGGACAAAATCGATGAAACGGAAGAGATCCGAGTGAATGGAAAGGAAAAAACAAAGGATGAATTCCACTTTAAAAGGACACGCTATCAAAAGATAAAAAGACCTGTTTATGAAACTTCTTACCCTCCGGAATATCATTTTATCCAGAAAAGCTTTAATCTAATCTACGTAAATTAATTAACTATGACATATCTTTATCAAATAAGATCATTGTTATAATAAATTTATTAACCTTGATTCCCACCATCAAGAACGTTGAGTGGGAGGTCCTTCAACCTTCCCGATAATGATAATAATAATAGCATTAGTTAATAAACAAATAAAACCCACCCCACTTCCTCACTCACGTTCTCCTCTTTCCTTTGTATGGATCTTGGCCCACTAAAATTGAGCTGAAAGATAATAGGGGTATAGTGAGATAATCAGGCAGAACGTTAATTTTGTACAGCAGTGTTGTCAACTTGATGTGGGTAAAAACGACTCCACTGTCAGTATGGATCATTTTTAACTCCATAGCAAAAAAATATCAGTTTTATTTGATATATTTTATCATCCACATATAATAGGGAGAAAAATTCAACTCAAAGATTGGAGGTAACAGGAGTTGATTATGCTTATTAATAATAAAAGTTAATGGAATAATAAAGGCTAGCAGACATATGCTTAGGACTTACCACATCTCCACTCCATCTAGCAGCTATATCCAAAGCTTCACCCAGCACGCCACTAAATTTTGGGCCAAGTACTGATAAAACCCCATGGCCTCTTCTTTTCTGAAGATTAAGTTCAATTTCTGCCTGAAAGTAAACTGCGTTGTTGAGTACAAGCTTCAAATATAAACTGTAGCTAATTGTCAACAAATATGAAATGGAAATTATCATTCAGTTCAAATAAAGATTACAACTATATAAAATAGATGAAGAAAAAATGGAAGAAGAGGAAAAAGAAGATATCACATCAGAAAGAGTGGGAAAATGGTTAATTTCCATCTAAGACTAAGTTCCAAAACTTCAATAAAATAAGATCACCAAAAGCCCGTTGAATTAGCTAAAATCAATCATAAACTTTATAAATTATTCATTATCTTTACAGAAGAAGTACAGTATCATCACCAAGTTTATGTGAGATGTGTGAATGTGATGTTTGATCAATCCATTTAAAACATCAACAACCCATACAAAAAGAAAGAAGAAAGAGGGTCTCTCTGTCACAAACCTCTTGTTGCCTTTATCCACCCCCTTCATCTACCATTGATAGAATTATAGATATGAACATGCACCCTTGGAAAATTTGTATCAAGAGCAAGATTGAGTGCCTTACCCTTTGTATTGCTCCCCTAAGTGAAGCCAGCTCCAAGTCATCAAGTGGCAAATGACGTAACTATAACCAACAGACAAAGAATAAGGAGATCATAATCAGCTTATCATGTTCTTTGGGTATCAGCCGTGTGGGGGGCAAGCTTGTCACGAAAAGTACAAAAGATCCCTTCTTTTCAAAATCATAATAATATGTATACCTCCAAATGTGCAGATCGAAATGGTTGGTAACATACATTGGCTCTTAATTGCCCCCTTTGGAGGTTAAAAGAGAACAACTTCGACTTTATAGAATTATCTGAGCCTGGCTTCAATGACCCCACAATTTCTACTGAAAGACTTTCATCTGGTCGGCCTGTTGCATCCAACTACGACAACAGAGAGAAGATAGAGCACAAAAGAAAGAACCACTGATAAATAGATTTATCAAGAGCTAGATTGGAAGGCACTTCTTCTTTGAATTCATACAATAAATTGACAAACATCTGAACCCAAAAAATCTATAACAAGGTCTACACATTTTAGAGATCATAAAAAATCTCACACTTGAACATATGAACGCAAACAGGAAGCAAAACAGACTGTTATGATATCTCGCTAACTGAACTGCATTCCTAATAACTAAAGGATCTGTTTATTCGTTGATGCTCTTCAAGATATCAGAGACGAGCAAGGTCTTCTTGACGAAAAAAAGTACTGAGAACATCTTCTGACCCAAGAGAACTATGGGTCCGCATCATTTCTAGCCAATATAAAGAATTCATTAAGTATGGACTTCAAGATTAAGATTGAGTGAGACACTGGAAGCATCAAAGTGATCAATTACTAAGAGGAGACACTTGATGAAAGTGCACTTGTGAGTAATCTCAAGAGACAGAACCATGACCAAGTTCTGAGGAGAATATGGAACGGCCTACCTTATCCTTTTTCTATTTGTGTTAGTGAGAGATGCACATAGTAGAATGCTAGGCCACAGAGAGAGAATAGGGTAGTTGGAAGAATTTGAGCTGGAACTTGGAAGAAACAGCATTCATATAACTCATCTTAAATCCATTGATGCTATTTTGTGGGAATGACCCGAAGATGGAAACATGTTTAAAGCTCCAAAAGTTTTTTAAATGGTTTTGGGAATACGGTTAATTTGAAAAAGTGGAAAGGGAAGAAAACTGTGTTAATGGAATTTAGTGTCTAGAACTTGGAGTGTACTTCAAGTACTTCAAATGCTTTACCAATCACTTATTTGGGTATGCTGCTAGGAGATAAGCCTAGGAGGGTAAAGTTATGAAACAAATAGAAGAGACAATCTAAGAAGATTAGAAAAGTGAAGAAACATTTTCCTTTCAAAGAGGCGATTAATGACTACTATCTCATCCCCTGATGCAACTTTTCCCCAGGTTGCTCAAGTGGTCTAAGAGATACCAATGCCTCTGTCAGGTAAGTGTGGGAGGGTATGGATAACAATGGTGGGTGGAGTGTTTTTTTTTTTTTTTTTAATTACAAAAATAAGAAACAAGCTAACACTTCCCATTCGAAAACAAAGGCAGCAGATGGGCCAAGACAGCCTAAAGGAAAAAGGGACAACTCGTCTTTTTTTTTTTTCCAAAAAGAGGGATTACAAAAAAGTCCTCCGATCTAAGTGGGTCTGTTATTGTGAAAAGAAACTGACAGATGATTAATTGAGTGACTCCAATAGATCCCCCTTCTTTAACATAATGAATACAAGGTTAGTTATGAATTTTAAAAATAAATAAAATTTATAAGAAGTTTAAAAGAAAAAATACACAGGTACAGTTTGGAATGAAAGGATGAGACAAATACTGCCGGATTGCTCCTCAGAAGGTGTTCATTATGTGCACATGTTGCCCCGAAGACTAAGCATTGCAGAAGGATTACAGAGGAGGTCCTCAACCATGATTCTTAGTCCATCTTGGTGTTTAGCGTGTAGGGGGCAGAGGAAAGTGTTGGGCATGAGTTTCTATTAGTTGTACCCTGGGAAAGAACTGTTGGACCTCTTTGATGCAGGAAATTTAGATATATTGGGTCTTTGATACAGATGCACAAGACAACATATGTCAGATTGAGGGAGAGCAACACTTCTGGTAAAAGCAGCGAAGGCATTGTGCTGGGGATTATAGTTGGAGAGGAACTATTGAGAAATTAATAGAAATAAAGAACAACGGAACGAAGTTTTATTTAGCTAGATTCTATTATTCACCATGGTGTTATATAACTAACTCTTTTTCCAACTATACTCCATACTTAGTTTGGTTCCCTTCAATTATAAATTCAAAAGATCATCAAATTTTGGCTCCGACTAGAAAAAACTTGTAAGACAACGGACTGGGGGAGAGTATTAAAGCTCTAGGATATTTTAAACGTCGCTAAACCTAATGAAACATCATATCTAAACAGAAACACAAGCCAACTGAAGCTAAACCATAAACCAAAGAGATTGTATTTGAAAACTTAAGGCTAATGAGACATCATATCCAGAAACACAAGCCAATTGAAGCTAAACCATAAACCAAAGCAATTGTATTTGAAAACTTAAGGAGATACCGTACGCAGAGATATTTGAACAAGCAAAACAAATAAATAAATTCACATGTCAATTTCAAAAAGAAAACTAATATATTTTTTTTCCTACAAGAGAGGACTTCAGATAGAACCTTGATTGACTCGCGAGTCATGCTCAATTGCCCAGCAAGCTTAGGTGCCAGAATCAATTGATTTAGCTTAAGACCAGAAATTGAAACCTCGCCAGCGAGACTATTTATATTCTCATCACCAATTGTCTGCACCTGCTGATTGCTCTTCTCAGTATTAAAATCTTGACTAGAGTTACTAGCCAAAGGTCTCAAAACTTTCCCCACAAACTTTACCCTTCCGGTTGCTTTTAGATGTGTAGGCCGTGGAGACTCAAAAATATAGGAGACTAAGCTCAAGAACTCAAAACCACGCATATGTAAGTCCAACTCCACTCCATCAATAGTACATGATGGAGTCCTCTTTGCATCAAAAGCTTCTTCATCAAGCATATTCTCGTCAGAATAGGATGTTTGCATTTTTGAAAACAGTTCAAAAGCAACAGAGGAGGAATTAACAATAAAATAATCATGGGAAATATTGATATCTCCACGAGCATCCCTGAATGATCCTTCAGCAAGTGGTGCAGTCCAGTTAATGTTAAACCTCCTGCCGAAATGAAAATAGGGAAAGATGTAAACAGCCAAAAAAATAATGAAATTCCAGGAAATTCTAGAAAACATAATCATGAAATAATAGTGCTAACAGATCCAAAGAGGAAGACAGACGGTTTTCAATTAACAAACGAAAAGAAAAGCACACAGTATTACGGTCTCGTGAGGAATCCAGAAACTTTGGTTTCCCCATTTAAAAGCCCCAATTTGAGTGGCATCAAGTCTAAATAGCCAGGCATATATCGATGCATGATTTTATCAAATGATATATTTCCTGAAATATTTAGATCCATTGCTGTATCATCCAGCTCACCCTGAAAGAAACAAATATGACATCAGTATAGGGAGATTAATTAACTTCTAGCTAAAGAGAAACAACAACAAAACTTTTAAGACCTAAAGATACGGATATGAAAAAATAATTCCTGAAGTCTATGTTTAAGACACTCATTCAGAAGTACCCAACAGCCGTATTTACTCTTCAGTCTGCAGTCAACCTACCACAGAACTTAAAATGATAACTATTATAAATGGCCAAATTTCTTTAGGGCATAACAATGCCATTCGTTAATTATTATATACTAGGAGTTATTCTAGGACCTTCATGTGATAAAGAGAGATATTAAGGAGAACGCTGCGATCAAGGCTGGTTACTTTAGTCACAATGTAGACACTTTGATTAACTATCTAGCCTTCTCCTTCCGAGAGAATCCATGGTGCAGCTTGTTTTGTGACCTTACTGCTGATAAGCTCAAGGCTAAGTTGGCCAAATGAAGGAATATAACTATCTCCAACGGTGAAAGAATTACTTTGGCAAAATCTATCCTTTGGAGTATCCCTCTATTTTTCTATCCCCTTTCAAAAACCCTATCAAAGTGTCCAAAACCTTGGGGAAAACCATAAAGGGACTTTATATGGGAAGCTGTTGGCTCCAAACAAAGAAGCCACCTTGTGAAATGGAACTGGGCTACTCTTCCTCAATCCTTCAATGGCCTTAGATTATTATTAACCAGACAGGAATTATGGATATTATTAACCAGACAGGAATTATGGATATTATTAACCAGATTCATCGTCAAAGTCATGAATATCAACCACAGAGCATGCCTTATTCCTAACTAGATGCACTGTCAGTGACAAGATCTATAACATAATAATTGATAGTGAAAGCAACCAAAACATCTAATCAAAGAAGCTTAGTGATGCCCTCAAACTAAAGGTTGATCCCCACCCAAGTCCCTACAAAGTATCTTGAATTAAGAAAGAAGGAGAAACCTTAGTGACAGAGATCAAATTATATGTGATGTTCTCGACATGGATGCATGCCACATTCTAATGTATTGTTCACACCAAGGAGGATGAATGGTTAGGCTCTCACCCTTCCCATAAAAATGGAACAAATACAAATTTATAGTTTCCTGATAATGATAATAACTGCTTGCATCCAGGAAAGATAAACAACAAAATTAGCTGAGAAGAAAATTTTATATTCTGTAGTGCACCTCTGGGCATATCCATGCATTCCCTGCCCCTCGAATTTCACCACCATCCACAAGGTTGGCTCTGATTCCATATAAGTCAGCAACCTACTCGAATACAATGTTTAATGATCATTAATCAAGTAAGGAAAAACACAATAAAAACTGTTGATGCTTTTACTCGGGAAAACTCTAAATTAGCTAATAATAGCATACACAGTTGTCGATGTTGAAAGTGAAATTTGCCGAGACATAGGAAAATGGAATACGGTCAACTGCTGCAATTGCACCAGCTTCTTTACTTTTCACAATTGCTTCAGAAGCACAGGATGCAGGGATATCTGAAATTGAATGATTCATCTTCCTGGAAACCATTCCACTTCCTACAAAGATGGGGGAATCCAATGGGCCTTGACAGTTGAACACAGCAGTTACCGAACCAGCCAACTGTTGATCCATATCATGAGAATAATCAACAAGGAAGTCTGAAATGTTTCTTTAAAAGATCCTTCTCCAAATTTTATTGTATTATTATCATGTGTGTGCGTGCCTTTAAAGGAAGAGAATAGCGCAATAACCGAGGAGAGTCATGATAAGAAAGACTTCCCTCTTAGCGCATTGGATTTTCCAGGAGAAAGATGTAGAAGAGAAATTGTACGAGCAAACTTACAGGGAACAAGAAAGGTCGCATCTTGAAAGTTTTCATCAGCGCATTTATTTCAACGCAGGGAACCTGGAAAGAATATAACAAATACAAGGTTACAAGTCAAAACATTATTGTATGAACAAACTCTAGAAATACTAGTATTCTATACTGTAAGAACTGGGGCAGCATGACATGTAATCTTCATAGGGATAGATTACAGTAATTCTATTATACAACATTCTCAGGAACGAAGGAAAACAGGGGAGATCTGTATAGATCCTCTTTGTAGTAAGTATCCACATCTTGAAATATGCATGAACGTGAATATGAAAATGTACTGGATGTCATGAACACTTTCACATCTCCAATCCCCAGGTAGACGCGTCATTCCAAGTGTTGTCTTGTCAATTGACAACCATTTTTGAAGAAGATTCAAAAACTTACTAGCTTTTGAATTACTAACTTCTAGTATCAAATATGATCCCTATATGGATACACAATTACAAAATAAAAACTCGGAGAACAAGGTATTCAGCCTTGCACCAAGCTGATAGCCATCCTTTTTTTACTTATGATTTCTCTAGTGAGAAAATTACATCCTGTCAACTAATGACCAATTCGAGAGGGCCATAGTTCTTTACACTCTTAACAAGCCAAAACAAGATAGAAAACTGAACCACCCTATCTTTCCAACTAAACAACATATATGAAAGAGCAAAAGCATTCGAACGTGGAAGTTATAACTCCTTTTTGTGTGATAACCACGAGTCAAAACTTTGCTTCCCAAAACACGGGCGCCAGCGCCCTTCTTAAGGCATGGACCAGGGAAACGTCAAGGGTTTTTGGTATTGAGTTCACCCAAAGGTTCAAATTAAAGTTAAACTCCCTATTAAAAAAAATTAAGATAAAATAACCACCTAAGAACAAAACTACCGCCGCTTCTTGTTATTTGTGGCTAAAATTCTCCTTTTGCCCTTCCTAAAGTAAACTTTCATCCTGTGAGGTCTAACACAAGCTACAATGAGGATTACAAGAAAACTCTCCAACTTCTCCTAACAAACGATGAAATCAGGAAACTGGTGTGATTGAAACCATAGGGAGACCAAACAAATATGCTCTCAAATCTCCAAAATATTACCACTCCATAATTGTCTTTAAGAACCCTCATTTACCTCTCCTTTAAAATCTCCTAAAACAGAAGCTCTTGAACTTTCTCTGCAGAAACACACCTCAACCAAACCAATAACACATCCATAATACAACAAAAACAACAAGGGGTTAAAAGAAACCAATCAAAATTCTTGGAGTTACAAGGTTAGATTGTTAGTGTGAACAGGTTACCTAGGACTCAAAACAGAAGAAAGACCAACTTAGGAGTCCTTCAGTGACTTTGCTCTCCTCTCAATGTTCTCTTTTTGTGGAAGATAGTGAAGACTTTGTATTCGAATAATTTTGAATTATTCATCAAAGGTACTCAATAGAAATGGCAAAATACATCTAAACAACAAAGAATATGCATTTGATGAGATGTAGTACAAGGCAAAACAGTTATCTACAGTTTCCCCTAAATACAGACATACCTGACACATCAAATGAAACTCTCCTTCCTCCGGATGAATGCCAAAGTCACCAGATGCCTCTAATGGAGCACTGCCAAACCAACCACTTGCATTTTGTACAAATATTCTCTGACCGCGGAAACATAAACTTGCCGCCATTTCCTGCATGAGTGAATGTCTGAATTACCATGATACTGTAGTTCTAAATCAGCATTGGAGGATCACTAAGGGTACGATGAGCCGGATGTTCAGTCCAAGCACTAGATAGTATTTCAAGAAGTTATAAAAACAAAAAACATCTACATAGGTGAAACAATGGTAGCATTAAGATATTATTCTCAAGAAAAGGGTATATCCTCTCTCCTAGCTCCTTATCGTTTTTCAGCCTTCATCGAAGCCTTGATCCCTTGATTTTCTCCCTTTCCTTAAAGATATTTCTATCCCACCCTAACCACATATTCCACAAAAACATTGTACAGGCATTAATTGTAGAACTGTCTTCTGAGGTCTTAAGTTATAACCTGCAATGACTTGAAAAACCTAAATTTGCTAAAAGCTAGTAAGACATGAACCCAGGCCATCTCAAAAACCTACAAGAACCTAAGCCAACGTGAAACTACAGTCAGACAAGAACAAAAAAGAGGGTTGGCATCCTCCTGAGAACTACCACATAAAGACCACCAATTTGGATGGAGCCCATTCGTATCAAACTTCCGAACTCTGATCCTCCATATTACAGAGCAATTGGACAGCATTTAAGACGTTCATAAAATTTTAATAATTATAAATATAATACCTAGGGTGAATTTTAAGGTTTGTCCTCTGAAGCAATTCCTCACGCTTCAAAACATGACACCCATTCTATAATTTTATAAATATTGGACTGGAATTTCACCAACCACCTAAGAATTCCTACCACAAAGTATCCATTTAGCACCAAAAGAAGAGGAACAGTCATCTATACATGACCAGGCATATTCTCCCCTATAAACCACAAAAGGAGTAATCTTACAAAGGACTTAAGTTTCTACTGGTATAGCAGAGAATTGGTCCATGAAATGGAGGAAAACGTGTTACACTGACAACATCAGACTTACGGTAAAGCTTGATGGAGCATCAAAGATCTTAAAGGCCAAACCAGTCACTTCAAGTTGCCCTTGAAAATTAGGAAATGTATCTCCTCTTGACATGCACAAGTGAACCTGAAAACAGATACATAAAATAAAGAGAATTGTTAGCAGACAACATAAAATAAATGCAATTTTATAGCATCAGTTTTTGTTAAAATATTAATTTAAAATTTCCATACTGGTCAATCGCCAGTAGGGTAATGACAAACACCTTCTAAACTATTCTTGGCTTTTTTTTTCCCCAATATATTTATATGATTTGGGAAGTTCTTTGTCGTTTTTTATTCTTGTGGTTCTCTCTTTTCCCCCTTGTCAGGCTTGTATTCTTTAGCCTTAGACTATTTTCATTACTTCAATGAAAATTTTGTTTCTTTTTAAAACAAAAATAAATAATTAAATCATCAGTAAGTTAACAAATACCGTTTGGTGACAACTTCTAAAATTTTGATATCCTTTTAAAAAGTGTAAAAGGTCGAAATACAGGACAAAAAGTTAGAGAAGCACCTCACCGGTGGCTCTTCCTTTGGACCACGTGATTGGAATATCTAAAATTCTCTCAAAAAGCTGCATAAAGATGAAAAGGGGAACTTGTGATGAGTAAACACATCATTTAGTGCAGACGGAGACTTCTAAATCTCAATTCAGCAGTTAAATATAGGTAATCATTGCTTATGTAGCATACCGGAACAAAAAGGTTGGTAATTTTCAAATTCGAATGCCATTGCTGCTCAAAGATGTCGACAAAAACATCTGCAGATAACCAGCCACCATCTCCGGAGACACTATCTGATCTCCATGTCTTACAATTACCACTCAAATGAACATGCACGTTGCCATAATGATTTTGAAATTTCACATGCCCATTAACATTCTCCATCTCTCTGAAGACATATAAATTAATTGTAAAGACTTTGTCCATATAGTGTTTGCATTCATTTAACATAATTGAGTACATCAATGAAACCACGTGCATTTTGATTCCCAGTCAAAGAATTCTACTATCGTGTAATAAACTCTCCCTGCCAGCTAATCACTTAATATAAATGGTTTCAGCCCAGTTCATTATCAAACTACTGGTAAATCTTAAATTGAACCTAGCCAAAAGAAAAGGCAGCATCATTGTGCATTTTTTCCTAATACTCAGCATATAAAACAATTTATTAGCATTCCTGATGCAGCCATTGGTGGTTTCTCAATTCATCTATAACCTTTTGATACAATATAAAATTCCCCACAAAATTGTTCAACTTGTGTTGATCGCCAACTCCAAAGTTTAGCCCCAATACATACATATATGTGTGTGTGCCGTAGAAAAAAAAAATTATTAAAAAAAAGTTTCAACTTTTCAGATAAACTACTTTTGAGAGGAGACACTACCTTGGTTCTCTGTCACCATATGCAAGTAACATAAGTGTCCCGCCTTTGAAATGGACAGAATCAATCGTTACTGGAAGCATTGCTTCAGTACCTTTATTCTTCATTACATCTCCACCATTGACAATAACCCTAGAGTGTTGAACCAAGCCAAATTTCAAGTTCTTAAAGTACATGGCTAGGTGGTACAACAGCTTCGTCCCTGCATCTTTAGGAAAATAGGATAAAGCTGATTTTGGGCTCATTGCCCAGAAGGATGTTGGTCCAGATGTTCCAGACTGATGTTCATGACCTGTTGAAGTTGGTGCTTGAGACGTATGACACATTTGATCAGATATTCCATCAGGAATATGATCAGATCCTACAACATCATCATTTTTCACATTGGACTCATTAATGCTGGGAGTAACTGAAAAGAATCTTCTGTCTTTATTGCCCAAGCCTGTAACTGTAGAAATCTGATCATCTATATGGTTCGGAATATCAACACCCCCTTCTTCTTCAAGAGAAGGCAATCCGGCATATAAACGTTGTTTCCCATACTGGGCATCAGTATTGATGACAGAGGAGTCCGCGTTAGTTTCATTCACACTTTTGACCAAGTAGGCGTCAAGGTTCACATTATTGAAACTCCTGTGTAATTCTGAAGGCTCACCAAACTTCACCTCAGATGCAGCCTTGAAATAATCCTGAGCTGCCAATGTACTGCGCCTCAGAATTCTCTTTTTGGCCATGAAATTATTTACATACACGTTGTCTCCACTTGCCTTCCTCTTTGATTGGCCTTTTATAGGTACTTTCATTACTCTGGACAAGAATTTAAGCCTTGAACCAGGGCTTTTTACATCAAAATACTTCTCTGCATTTGCATGCTTTATTTTATAGTCCACATCTGTATCCATGCAGCGATGTTCCCTCGAATGAACATTCTCATCCATGAAAAGAAAAGCTTTAGAGTTTTCAACATCTACAGTAGGACCTACATCCTCCTTCAAATTGCTGCTATCATACAAACCTGAACTCCTATCAGAAACAACAAAACCCATCTCAGCTGCTTCCCTAGCCGCATCATCCCTATCTTTGGACCAGCAAGCAGCCGCCTCTTCCCTGGCAATTCTTCTGATTTTTGTACGATTGTCAATACCTTCTTCAGAAGAAGAATGCCTCTGCAATGTCCCTTCAGATGGAAAGGGCAGCCCCAACCAAGTATAGTCCCTCTTCTGCACAACTACCGCACTTGGATGAGACAATACCACATCAATTATTACTCTCCCTCTCCTCAAACTGGTAAAAGGTAAAACACGAAGTTTCATGGTGGGAACTTCACCGCAAGAGAACTCCTCATCATCTGGACCAACGGAACATGACTCTAGTGTGATACTCAAGGGTGAAATGCTTCTAACCTTTCCAAAATCAAGATCACGCTGAATACAGTCACTGACTGCTTTGCAAACAGATGGAAGAAGCTTAGCTTCAACAAAACCCTTGGCTTTTGTCTGCCCATACCAAACCAGTAAGCATATACCAGATACAACAGCAACAAATGCAGAACATCTAATCAAAAACAACCCCTCGTTCCTCAAGGGACGCAAGAAACTTGATAGAGCTTTTGTTTGAACAGAAGGCTCATTGGCACATTTCATCAAAGACTCGTGTCTAGGCCTAAGCTTTAAACTTATTGACTTTAAATGCTGCCCACAAAAACGCGAAAATCTATCCACTCGAGCATTCCAATCGTTATGCTTTGCGCATATGTACTTCTTAGAGTCCCGTTTCGACAATCGGCCTCGACGCACTTGAACAAAATTTCCATTCTTTATGCAGTACAGTGAGCTATGGAGCTGAGTCGCAAAGAAGGAAGAATCAAGTTTCACATTATTCATTATCCTCCTAGTCTCGGTCAAACCAAAAACTTCATCTGTGGGGGACCAAGAGACAGGTCTCAGTCCCCTGACAATTCAAACTGTCAGCAAGAACTCAGGCATGGAATGGAATCGATCGTCTACCAATTTCAACATGAACCGGGCTATTTACGTTTCATTGAACAGGCAAAAATCCAAAAACAAATCGACCCAACGTGGGAATCAGATAACCATGGTAGCTCGAAATACTGAACGTTATATTAGACAAACAACTATCTCTCAATTACACGCAATACAAACACCCATTCCAGAGGAAAAAGAAAGAAAATCAATCACAGCTCGAGACGCTAACACTTTCCAATCGAACATATGTGCCTAACTGCGTGGCATAGAAACAAAAATACGAGGAAATTGGGACGAGATAGAACCTGTAGCGATTGAACAAAGCATTTACGAGAAACTTGAAGAAGAAATGAACCAAGGCGAAAGAATTGGAACTTATTGTGCAACTGTCAGCACATTCAGCTGCGATTTTGTGTCTATGCGTGTAGAGAGAGAGAGAAGTAGATTACGTCAGTGTGAGCCGCGAGGTTCCCTTACGCTCGCCCCACAGACCGCGAATCCTATTTTGGAGCGCGGGTGGGTGCATATAGAACCTTCAAGCATTTTAGCCAGTTTTTTTTTTATTTTTTCTTTTTCTTTTTTTTTTCGGCCAAAAGATGGCTTTAAATTTCTCGCGAAAAATAAAATAAAAATAATAAAAATATAATTTGGGAATAAAAAACGTTTTTTTTTTTTTTTTTTTTTTTTTTTTTTTTTTTTTTTTTTTTTTNGCTTGTTAGAATAGAGTAGTTGTAGTAATTTAATTTAGATTAAATTATAAGACTCTCTTCTTTTTTTTTTCTGGTGTATTTTCATTTTATTAAATTAGCAAAATATTTCTATGGAGGGTGAAAATTAGCTAAAATCATGAGTTTGAATGATCAGGAATAGATAGATAATTATGTGTTTGAAAATAACGAATGATTGTGTTTTTGTCAACCTAAACCACAAATCAAGGTTACATAAACGGGTGATGCGCATTTCCTAAGTAATGGAGAAGAAGACCGTAATATGCCACTGGCTAAGACAAAGGAAAGAAGTATGAGACCGAGGTGAAGAAGACATAACCAAACAAATACATAATTACCGAGCGAAAGAAAACAGATAGTTCAACCTGAACTAGAACTTATTTATTTAAACATTGTAAACGTTTGTAATAGTGAGAATATAAGATTATGGAGATGACTCAAAGACATAAATTGTAAGCTTCCTTCAAAATTTATTTCTCGTATAAATAAAGTCCTTACCGAATGATATAATGTTTCTGGATTTAGTGACGAACCTAAAATGTTATGAATGATTCGAAAGTAATCTACTACAATGGATCTATTGATTCGAATCTCTCAAATCTCTTGATCAAAAGTATAAATTTTAACCAGTTATAGTTAAAAGCACACGAGAGGTCATGGATTATCTCGGTCGGTGGATGTTACCTAAAAATGATTTACTATGGCAGCCTTCTAGCCTCCAACTACACAGCAGCAACTAATGATTTGAACATACTATTAAGGCAATTGACAATATAAAAACAACACACAGTGTATTCAACAGAATAAGATCACACAGTGTATTCAACAATCAATTCAGATGGCAACACAAACACAATAATATATTCTTGAGCTCTGTTCTTATTTCTTACTTCTCATCAAGGTGGCAGAGTTAGGGAGAAGCAATCACAGTTTCTGTAGCTTCATTTTGCATATTTTCAGATGCACCTAGAGCCAAAAGTTTTAGAGAGCAAACATGCAAGAACACAGTTGGAGACTAAAACGATTAACAACAAGGGATCCACAAAAGAAAAAGGTGAAAATTCCCCCAATCCATTTTAATACAACTAATTGCCACTGTCCACAAAACCAGATTTGAGAGCCCAGAGAGATTATTCTGCATTGCTTATACAAACAATGAGAAACGTATGTCCCGTTATAGACGGAAAAAAAAGGAAAACAAGGTCGTTGTTTACCGCACGGGCTGTTGGTTGTAATGGTTCTTATCTTTCTTTTTGGCCGCTGCAAGTCTCGCGCTCCTTGCTGCAGCCTCAACGGCAGCAGCTTTGGCAGCAGAGTCCATCTCTTTGCTAGATTTCTTCTTCTTCATGGATGTCACCTTCTTAAGCCGCTCCTTCACATCAACTGCCGATGTGTCTTCCTCCGCATCGTCATTGCCAGCAAGTTCATCTGTCCCCGTGTTAACATCGGAACTGTTTCGCTGATCCTGATCTTTAACCTCTTTCTTTTCCTTCTTTTTCTTCTTCTTGGCACTTTTCGACTCCGATGGGGCATTTTCCTTCTTTTCCCCATCTCCATTGGATTCTCCATCTCTTTTTTCTTGCACATCTGAAAATGCCAAATAAAACAAACAACAAAAGCCTTCTTCAGACAAGGTCTGCAACCTCCTTTGTTGGTAAAGAACCCACAATTAATCATATATCTTCGCCTATATTGAAGATCCATAAAAAGTCCAATGTATGAATAATTAATAACAAGATTGAAGAAGACCAAAGCAGGACAAATTCACAACCATCCAACGCAATGACTAGGAAGGGTATTCACACTCCCAAACGTGAATCCATCATCACAATAGGTACAAATGCAGCAGTTAGCTGTCAATGGTAGACAAACAAGGTGTTAACAATGCCTTAATTCGGTCGAGATATTTGTAGGGCTTCATACCCACATCTGTTCACAGTTACCAAGAATATAATATATGAACAAAGACAACATTCTTGTTGCAAACTAAAACAAAACTTTCACAAGCATACGTGGAGTACAGCTAAACTTTTAGAGCGATTAACAGGCAAGACAGGTAGGAGGGAAACAAAAACGACATCATAAGGTTTGAAACAACAAAAATTGTATTACCACGAGATTCATCTTGACTGTTGCTGTCTTTCTGGCTTACTCCAAAATCAGCCAAAAGGGCATCAAGTTCAGCAAGTTCCTTCTTCTTCCTTTCCTTCTTGGAAAGTTGCCTATCAGCCTCCTTTGGTGCCACAGAGGCTTCAGGAGCCTTCTTCACAGCTGGCTCAGGATGCACAAGAACCTCTGGTTCATGCTCATGCTCATGATCATGATCATGCTCATCCTCAAGATCATAATCAACTTCATCAAGGATGTCATCATCACTCTCACTCTCCTGCAACCAGATACCCATACTTAAGAAGGATTTTCGCAGCACTAAACAATAAAATATTTTTGGGACATGCTTACGAGCACATTTCTCACATATTTTATTCAAAAAGGTGAACGTAGGGAATTTCAATGCCTGCCCTTTGCATCTATGCATACTACTAAGTTCAAGGCTCAACCACAATAAATGGTGCTATCAAATCATGACAAACATGATAAAACACAACTGTTACGCCATTAGTTGTCATAACAACATAATCTACCTAGACTATTATCAAGGAAAGTGTGCATTCTAGCCAGCCTACCCACTAAATCAATTTCAGTATGAACAGAAACATGAGACAAACTGCAAGGAATACTCAAGTAACGGATGTTATGCTCGTTCCTTCCACTCCATATCGTTCCCTGCATATCTTATGAGCCTTATGACGCGGCTCTTCACCAAAAGCAGTATCTAAATGGGAGACAGAAAAATGGTAAAAGTATAATCCTGGGGATCATTCTCATGGCCCATTTATGGTTGTTTGAATGTACTTTCTTCCTCGTAGAACAAACCAGAAAACGAAAGATTAACATGGATATGAATAAGCTAACAGAATTCAGATACACAAGTCAGTAATATATCAGTAAGGTTCGCGAGATAAAGTCATCCAACCTCTACAATGTTCGGCCTCTCCTTGCTCTCATGAGCCTCCGAGGAGCCCCACACAGCCTGTGGCGGAGCAGTCGTGGCATAGTAATCGTCATCATCTTCATCGTCAACATCAGCCCATGATTTTGAAGTTAATGGAGCTGGTGCCCAAAAAACCTGAGGTTCGGGTTCCTTAGGCTGGGCGGACTGAGACTTAGACGACCCTTTATTCTTGCGTTCCTTGTCAGACTTCTTCTTCTTCCTGAGAGTCTCAAGGGCTGCAAAAACGTTGGTGTTGTTGATAACCAAAGAACCCTCGTCCCTCCTGCTTCCACCACCGACCATTTTCAGAAATAAAACAGATCAACCAAAGCGACGCAAAAACAATGAAATCGTAAAAACAGAAGCCAGATTACTAAAATTCCTCGAAGTTCAGGAATTCCACCAAGAATTTTATTGGCGAAACCGAATCTCCGGGCAGCGAACTGAAATCAGACAACGCCCAAGTAGTAGGTCCGACAAAGATTGAGAGAAAATATGAATCAATAAATCGCCAACAAAATTCTTGACAAGAAAAAACAAAACAGATGCAAATTTCTGGATTGATAGATCAAAGATTTGCGAGAGATTTGAGGGTGAGGCAACAGAAAATTAGGGTTTCGGGTTCTGCACAAGTCGATGATGAAAGATTACAAATAAAAGTAATAGATGGAGGGAAATTGAGGATTTGGTAAGTTTTATGATAGAAATTGAAGAGAAATCGGTGGATTATACGTTAAACGAAGATGAGAAGAGGGGTAGTGTAGGGCAACACAGAGGAGACGATAACGTAATGGAAAAGAGAAGAAAGAAAGAGAAGACTTTATAGGTGTATATTTTCGAACAAAAGGACCTCATTTTCCTTGAATTTGCACTTAGGGCAAATTCTCATTTCTTATATTTATTTACGTTCTTTGCCTACAAATTAAAAATACAATTTTTTTTTTTAATTTTATTAATACTGTTATTATTATGTTCGAAAATACTAATGAATTTTTAAAAATAATATTAAAAATTTAGAAATAATATATAAGTTGTAGCCATATCCCTCTACGTGATAGTTATATGCAGTAAGTCGTTGTTGTTGTCTTTTTGCTTACATCCACTTATAGTACTAATTTCAATTTCTCAAATCTTGCTTTCATGACTCTCTATCGAAATCTCTCTGTCCCCATACTTTAAAAAAAAAAATTATTTTACCAGGGCCAAAGGCTCGAACATACGTCTCTTAACTCACTCGTTACTGGAAAGTGAATGCCGCACAATCGCAAGTCCACTACCATAAAATATTGTGAGTAGCCTTTGTCAATAAAAAATTTTGATAATATTTTTAAATAAAATATTAATTTTTTTTCATATAAAATTAAAAATAAGGGTTTTTTTTTTTAATTTTTTTAAAGTTAAGGATGCTATTGAAATTTTATACAAATTACAATTTTTTTTGAGTTTTTATTTATTTTTTATTTTTTAATTTAGTTATTATTTATTCTGATTTTTCTTGCAATTGCCAAAGGCGGTGCCCGTCTCGTCGACCGTGTCACTCAAATTTTTCATCATGAATACGCCGCCGTTTTTACTTTTTATGCTAAAATGAATCGATAATGTTCTCGTAAAAATTTATTAAATCATATTTATAAAATTATAAATAAGAAATTCTAATTTAAATTTATAATTTAGTGTTTTTTTTTATTATTTATTTGTTAATACGAAAGGAAAGGTAATTAACGTAAGATAATTATTTTAGTATATATATATGATATAATTAAAAATAATTTTTAAAACACTGCCAAATACGATATCATTGAAACCAACTATTTCTAAAAACAAATTATTCAAATAAATAATATTTTCAATTTTTTATTTGTTTTTTTTTTATTACTAAAAGTGCAGCAACATAATTTTACTAAAATAAAGCATAAAATAAATATATTTTTAAGTCGTTAATAAAAAGTAATTCCAATTTATCAATTGTTTCGAATACTTAGAATTATTGGAATCAATAAATCTTTTTTCAAGTTCAGTGAACATAGATTAGTACTTGACACAGTCTCGTTTTTTTTTAGGTTAGAAGTTCGGATTTTTATTTCTCAATTTATCGTGTTAAAGCAAAAGACAAAATTAGCTGTCAACTGTCTCTTCAGCCATTCTTAACAGGTAACGTGCTCAGTTTTAATGTTCCTTTAAAATTTACAATATTTTACTGTTATTCCTGACGTCACAGTCAATACAACGTGACAACATAATTTAAAAAAGAAAAATTAACTCGTTCTTCGTTTTTTCTTTATTCATCTATCGAACTGAAGTATTTCACGATGATAATAAACGTTTTATATTTAGAATAATGAGATTGAAATCGAAAATCATCGACCTAGCCAAGCCGCTAAACGTGAATGGGCCGTCCGTTCATCGGCTCAGCAAAAGCACCGTATGTCACGTTAACCTTTCCCTTCTGTAATATTATTTTGACCACGTCACTTTGTACTGTTTTTTTCTAAAGTTAAAATCTGAAAACCACGCGTTGGATCAGGCGCGTATTAAATAGTTGCTTCCTCGAAGTGCATATAGTTAGCGAAAATTGTCCACGTTGCAAAAGAATAGAGCGAGTGTGTAAAGTTAACTACGCTCAGCGATTGGAAATTCCGGTTGTTTTATGGCGCCTCCGAACTCAAATCTCCGTGGCATTTTCGAAATATATTTGAAAATCAAGGGTAATCTAATCATTCCTTTAGAGGAAATAGCTTTATTTGTCATATTTTTCCGTTTAAACGGAATTTTCTTTTCTTTTCTTTTCTTTTTTTAAAAAGAATTAAATCGGTATTTCAATGAAGTCGTGTCTTCTAAGAACTCTCAAGTGAGCTTTGAATCTAGACCGTCCAATTTAAGAGGATCAATCTTGGCCGTTGATACTCTCCATGTTGGCCGGCGGAATTGTGAGCTGCATTTAATCATCGAGGGCGCGGAAGCAGGAGAGCACGATTGGCACAATAACATTCCAATCCAACGGTTAATATTACGACACGTGGCGGACCAGAACACTTAAATTTTCATTGTTTTTTTCCCAGATTTATTACACTCATTTTCCTTTTTTTTTTTTTTTTTTTTTTTTTTTTTTTTTCNNTTTTTTTTTTTTTTTTTTTCTTTTTGTTATTTTCGATATTAAACCCTTTCTCGGGGAGAACCAAAAGAAACCCTAGCTTCGTCCGTTTCTCACGGTTAAAATTAAAATATTAGGGCAAAAATTCAAAAATTGCCAAAAATTAATTGGGGAAATTGTGGAATCTATTAGGGTTTCGAACGAGATGGCTCGGATTCAAGCCCTAATTTACCATTCGGGTTTATGATCGATACCATTCGTAGACGAAGGGATTTTTGTTCGCAGTTCAATCAGTCGAGGTAGGTATATGATTTTCGTTGTCTTAATTTTATTTTTTCATGAGTTTTGGTCTATCCGAATCCATCCGAGATTACTATGAATGCATGGATAATTGGATGGGATCGCACTGCGCTTCCGTTTGATCAGAATTTTTGTTGTTGTTTTTTTTTTTTCCCCCATTTTTGGCGTGGGTTCGGTGATACAGATCTGAGAAATGTTTATATGCATGTACAATGATGGAACATGAAAATTGGGGGTTTCTGGATTGGGAGTTTTCGTTTGGGGAAGTCGATGGAAAATAGCTTAGGAAACTCACATGGTACTGATACACCGAAGAAATCGAGATCTTTGGATCTCAAGAGTTTATACGAATCAAAGGTGTCCAAAGAGGTTCAGAATAAGAGATTAAAGAGAAAGGTCCGGGCAGAGGATGGTGATGAGCAGAAGACCGAGAGGAGAAATAGGAAAACGGTGTCCCTCAGTAATTTCAGTAGTATTTATAGCAGGAGCAGGAGGTGTTTGGATGAAGTATATGATGCTGGGCTAGGTTCAAGTGGGCATGATTCTAAGAAGGCCCTGAAGTCAGAGTCAAGAGAAAAGTTAAATAGAAGTAGCGAGTTTAACAAACTTCCACTTATTTTAGATGAAAATGTTATGCAAATTCCTAAGCGTAAGAGGGGTGGTTTTGTTAGGAGAAAAAAATCTGTTGATGGTCAGATTTTGAAACCATATGGGCAATTGGATGGTAAAGCTGGTATTGTGGGTCAGATTTCTAAATCTAGTGCCAAAGATCCCAGTGATCAGGTGGAATGCTGTAAGACGAATAGAAAGCCAGGGCCTAAAGATTCAAAGGAGAAAGGGCAAAATGGGTTCAGCTCAACTCGGCATCTGAAGAAGGGTGATGGACAGGTTGATCAGTTGATTAAAGTAAATGAATCAAATTTCACTTTGCTTTTGAAGGAGGAAGGTGAGCACATTGATCATTCGGCTGTAAAACCTGCCAGTTTGTCCCCCAAAAAATCACAAAGGAATGTCAGGAAAAGAAAGATTTCTGCATCTGGGAGCAAAAGTAATTCAAAGGAGGGCGAGGCGTCGATATCGCATTCTACTAAGCGACGTGATGGCTTCCCGGAAGAAGATGAAGAGAATCTGGAGGAGAATGCTGCTAGAATGTTATCTTCAAGATTTGATCAAAATTGCACTGGGTTTTCTTCAAACCCAAAGGGTTCATTGCCACCAGCAAATGGGTTATCCTTCTTGTTGCCTCCTGGCCATCATATTGATGGTCGTGGTCTTAAGCCTGGTTCAGAATCTGCATCAGTTGATTCTGCCGGCAGAGTATTGAGGCCTAGGACGCCAAGAAAAGAAAAGAAAAGCTCACGGAAAAGACGCCATTTTTATGAAATTTTTTTTGGGGACTTGGATGCATTCTGGGTATTGAACAGGAGGATCAAAGTCTTTTGGCCTTTAGATCAAATCTGGTACTATGGGCTTGTGAATGACTATGATGACGAAAGGAAGCTTCATCATGTCAAATATGATGATCGTGATGAAGAATGGATTGATCTTCAAAATGAAAGGTTCAAACTATTGCTGCTTCCTAGTGAAGTTCCTGGTAGGGAAGAACGTAGGAAGCCGGTGGTGGGAAGTAATCCTGCTAATAAGAGAGGGAGACCAAGATCCAGGAAAGGAAAAGAAACTGACGCTGCGATCCTGGAGGATGATTGCAATACTGGTAGCTATAAGGACTCCGAGCCAATTATCTCTTGGTTGGCTCGATCTACTCAATGTAGTAAATCATCTCCCTCTCATAGTTCAAAGAGGCAGAAAACTTCCTGCCTATCTTTAAAATCGGGGTCCCAGGCAAATGAAAAGCCAGCAAATTTACGTGTTAAATTTTCAGGATTGCCAGAAAGATTAGGAGATATGGATAGGTTAGAGAAATCTGCTTCAGAAATCACCACTTGTTCTAAGACAAGCAAACTTCCTATTGTATATTTTAGGAAAAGGTTTCGCAACATAGGCACTGAAGTGTCCCTTAAGCGTGGGACAGACTATGCCTATAGAAGAAAACATGCTTCATTTTTTTCTAGTGTTGGTAAAATTGATGATTTGGAAGAACGAGATATTTCTCCCAGAAGAACGCAAACGCATAGGTTGCTATGGTGTGTTGATGATGCTGGGTTGTTACAGTTGGCTATTCCAGTGATGGAAGTGGGACAGTTGAAATTCGAATTAAGCATTCCAGAATATTCATTCCTGAATGTCACTTCTTGTGCTCAGACATTTTGGCTATTCCATCTGGCGATGTTCATCCAATATGGTACATTGACGTTACTATGGCCAAAGGTTCAATTAGAGTTGTTATTTGTGGATAATGTGGTTGGGTTGAGATTTCTCCTGTTTGAAGGTTGCTTGATGCAGGCAGTGGCTTTCATTTTTCTGGTCCTGAAAATGTTTCGATCACCCGGTAAACAGGGAAGGTATGCCGATTTTCAATGTCCCGTTACTTCTATCAGGTTCAAATTCTCCTGCCTTTTGGACATCGGAAAGCAGCTCGTGTTTGCTTTCTATAACTTCTCAGAAATGAAAAATTCCAAGTGGGTTCATCTAGACTGCCGGCTGAAGAAGTATTGCATAGTCGCAAAGCAGCTTCCATTGACTGAATGCACCTACGATAACATCAAACGGCTTCAAAATAGCAAAAGACAGTTCCATACATCTCCATTTCATGGCCGGTCTTCCGCTGTCAAGGTAGCCGTTTAGTCTATATTTTTTCTTTTTTGTTTCTTCTTCTTCTTTTATTTTTGGTTGTGCTACGAACTATATTTTTGTCCGAGCACGTTGCACTAATTTCTAATGTATTTTTTGCTTTCTCTTATCCTTGTTTTATATGATCTTCCAATCCAAGGCCAGATATTTCATCTTGTAGTAATTCCTTCAGTGTTTCTTCTCTAATCAGGTCAAACAGAAGATTAGTAGTCTTGGTATCAACCTCAAAGGAGCTGCATGCGTGAGCAATGGTCGCTCTAATCTGTGCTCCAATGAAATGAAAAGAAACTTTCCTGCTTTTGCTCTTTCTTTTACTGCTGCACCTACCTTTTTCCTTAGTTTGCATCTCAAGCTGCTAATGGAACAGTGTGTTTCTCATTTACGTTTGCAACATCACGATTCAGTTGAGCATCCAGAAAATTTTGGCAAATTGACTGTCGATGATATGTATATGGATGACTGTGCTAATAGTCTTAGTACCTCATCAAAGACGTCTGATATCTGGAATTCCTGTGCTCAGTCAGATCTAGGGACTGGTATCTCTGATTGTGAGGACGGAGATGGGGTACAGTCCTCCCAGTATAAAAGGAGTAGTCTTGTTGTTGCTGAAACTTGTGCAGGGTCTCGGGACTCGGACAAGGCTAGAAATGATGTCAAGAGGCGGATGCGATCATTGGGAAAGAACAAATCAAAGAAAGTAATACTTTTACCTAATGTGGCAAGATCTGATAATGATTCATTTTTGAATGACCTTAGTGTTGAGGTTCCATCATTTCAGCCTGTGGATGGGGAGTTGCACAGTGCTCAGCATTCTATGGATATAGCATGGAATATGAATACTGGCATCATTCCCAGCCCTAACCCAACTGCACCACGAAGCACATGGCATCGAAATAAGAATAACTCACCATTTGGATTGGTTTCACATGGATGGTCAGATGGAAAAGATTTTCTTAACAAAAGTTTGGGAAATAGGACGAAGAAACCCCGAACTCAGGTGTCCTACTTGTTGCCTTTTGGAGCTTTTGATTATAGCTCAAAGAACAGAAACTCTTACCCTAAAGCAATTCCTTTCAAGCGAATTAGAAGGGCTAGTGAGAAGAGGTTGGATGTAGCTAGTGGATCCCAAAGGAACTTAGAACTACTGTCATGTGATGCAAACGTGTTGATTACACTTGGTGATAGAGGGTGGAGAGAATGTGGGGCAAGGGTGGTATTAGAAGTCTTTGAACATAATGAATGGAAGCTTGCTGTCAAACTTTCAGGAATTACCAAATACTCTTACAAGGCTCATCAATTTTTGCAACCTGGATCTACAAATCGATATACACATGCTATGATGTGGAAGGGAGAAAAGGACTGGATTTTGGAGTTTCCAGATAGGAGTCAGTGGGCAATCTTCAAGGAGTTGCACGAGGAGTGTTACAATCGAAACATTAGAGCAGCTTCTGTTAAAAATATTCCGATCCCTGGTGTTTGCTTGATAGAGGAAAATGATGAACATGTAGCTGAGGTTGCATTTATGCGGAATCCTTCCCAGTACTTCCGGCAGGTAGAAACAGATGTTGAAATGGCTTTGAACCCAAACCGTGTCTTGTATGACATGGACAGCGACGATGAGCAGTGGATCAAGGAAAGTTCTTCGGAAGTTGGCAGTAGTAGTGGCTTGGGGGAGGTTTCAAGTGAGCTTTTCGAGAAGACGATGGATGCATTTGAGAAGGCTGCATACTCTCAGCAATGCGATGAGTTCACAGATGACGAGATAGCAGAGCTGATGAATGAAACTCTGGTTTCAGGTTCAACAAAAGCCATCTTCGAGTATTGGCAGCGGAAAAGGCGGCGGAAGGGAATGCCTTTAATTCGAAATCTTCAGGTAATGTTTTGGTCTTTAAATTCCTTCACATTATGAGTCCTCTGCATTTTCTGCTCTTCCTCGCCCGTGCTGCTGCTTTGATAGAAATAATTATCGAAAACGAAATTGGTAACAGTTATTGACCCCATGAGAGCTAAAAAATGCAAATGAGGCAGACTGATATGCCCTGCATTTATTTGGCATAAATCATTCATTATCCGTTGAAGAGGGGAACGAAACATTCTTTATAAAAGTGTGGAAACCTCTTCTTAACAGATGCGTTTTAAAACCGTGAGGCTGACGGCGATACAAAGCGGGCGAAAGCGGACAATATCCGTTAGCGGTGGGCTTGGCTGTTACAAATGGTATCAAAGCTAGACGCTGGGTGGTTTGCCAGCGAGGACACTGGGCCCTCAAGGAAGGGTAGATTGTGAGATCCCACATCGGTTGGAGAGGGGAACGCCTGAAACGTTCTTTATAGGAGTGGAAACCTCTCCCTAACAGACGTGTTTTAAAACCGTGAGGCTGACGGCGATACGTAACGGGCCAAAACAGACAATATCTATTAGCGGTGGGCTTGGGCTGTTACACCTTTTTTCCATGTCTTTCTTCTTCTCTCTCCCCTTGCGGTTGTTGATATCCAGTCTGTTATGTTAGTGGTATTTTCTTCTTTTGTGAACAATATGACTTGTTTGCATATATATCTATACATACATACACATATATATATACATACATACACATATATATATACATACATACACACATATATATATATATATTTATATTTTAAAATTGACACTACAAAAATGCATCTTGTGCTTTTTCCAGCCGCCTCTTTGGGAAACCTACCAACTGCAATTAAAAGAGTGGGAGTCTACAGTTAACAAAAACAACACCAATTTTTGCAATGGATATCACGAGAAGGCTGCATCGGTCGAGAAACCACCTATGTTTGCATTCTGTTTGAAGCCCCGTGGCCTCGAAGTCTTCAATAAAGGCTCTAAGCAAAGGTCGCAGAGGAAGTTTTCAGTGTCTGGTCATAGCAATTCTATTGCTTATAATCAGGATGGCTTTGGTAAATTCCATTGTCCATTTTTACCCGTTTCATTTAGTTATTGAACTCGAACAACTTTACGTTGAACTTCTTTCATAGTTATTGACTCTTTCGACTTGGTTGGCTTATCAGGTAGAAGATTGAATGGGTTTGCCTTTGGGGATGATAAGATGGCCTATGTAGGCCATAACTATGAGTTTGTAGAAGATCCTCCTTTGATTCACACGTCGCCCAGCTTATTTTCGCCACGACTTGAAGGCGGAATTTTGAGTAATAACGGATTGGAGAGGAGTTTTCTACCTAAACTTCATAAGAGCAAGCCCAGAAAGTATGGGGCGTGGTCATCTCCATATGACTCTATGATGGTATCTTCTTTCAATCAGAGAACGATTGGTAAGAGAGATGGGTTAAATAGGTGGAGCAACGGTTATTCCGAGCGGTCAAGCCCTCGACATTATCAGCTTGATGAATCCCAAAGGCAAATTATCGAGCAACTGGAAGGTTCCGATCTCAGTGAGTTCAGGCTCCGCGATGCATCTGGTGCTGCTCAGCACGCACGCAATATGGCTAAGCTCAAAAGAGAGAAGGCGAGACGATTACTTTACAGAGCAGACCTTGCAATTCACAAGGCAGTGGTTGCTATCATGACTGCCGAAGCAATGAAAGCTGCCTCCCAGGACGACGCCAATGGCGATGGATAGAAAAGTGAAGAAAATCCAAAACCTTAACAACCACAACTTCCTGCGATTGCTCGATCTCACTGATTTGCATCTAAATGACAAGCGGAGTAGCTCCGACAACGACAACGATTTTGTTAGTGAAGGGCTTTGTTTACACTTCTGTCAATGGTATACAGTACAGCCCCTTTTTACATTAATGTGCAGATTTAATAGCGAACTTCTGACACGACAAAAACGAGCGGGGTACGTTATGAGAATTTGTTGCTAGAGCGTCCCAGATCCACTTCCGACACGACGAAAGCGAGTCGTAAACGATGAGAATTTGTTGCTACAGCTTCCCAGATCCACAAGGAAGGGTTTTTTTTTAGGCCAGCATGATTGAGAGGGATCCTCTCATTTGAGTGGCAGAACATTGTAGTGATCAGGTTTTTAGGGTTCCCCCATATTTGTACAGTTTTCAGCTCTCCCCATATCACCTTGTTCTTTTGTTTCACTTTAAAAGCTCCCCCTCTTCTGTCCTGTTCCATCCATCAAATGAGCATCTTAGCTTCAATAATACATCATCATCTCTTCAATGCCATTCCATATTCTCTCTGTAAATACATATTCTACTGTTTATGCTATTACTACTCTGATGATCCTTCGCACAGATCTTTTTTTTTTTTCACTAGTTTTTAGTCAATTCTTCATTTTTTTGTAAGTTGTTTAGGGTGTTCTTAACCAATTCTTTTGTGTTTTGCCTCTACTCTTAGGGAAATGAGTTTTTAAGATGTTTGCACAAATGGATTATTGTAAATGATTTTAGCTGTCTCTTTTGTGATGAAAATAAATGTCACGAGCGTGTTAAGATCCTGAAGCTACACGGTTAGAGATGTACGACCGTGATAGTATTAGAGTCACACTTTGTGTTTCTAGTCGGATAAGAACATCTTGAGAGTTGAATTCATCACAAATGCATTAAGAGAACATCAGGGAAAAGAACTTGAGGGTTGAATTCATCACAAGTGCATTAAGAGCGTCGATTTTGACAGGGCAAAGACAGTTAGAGATGTACGACTGTGATAGTTGACATCAAAGCCACACTTTGTGTCTCTAGTTGGACAAGAATGTTGGAAAAAAGAACCCGAGGGTTGAATTCGTCACAAGTGCGTCAAGAGTGTCGGTTTCAAGGCAGAGACAATTAGAGATGTACGACCGTGATAGTTGATACTAGATCCACACTTTGTGTGTCTAGTCGGGAAAAAGAATTCGAGGGTTGAATCCATCATAAATGTATCAAGAGTGTCGGTTTGGACAAGGCAAAGAAGGTTAGAGATGTATGATTGTGATAGTTGATATCAGAACTGCATTTTGTGTGTCTAGTTGGACAAGAACGTCGGGAAAAAGAATCCGAGGGTTGAATTCATCACAAGCGCGTCAAGAGTGTCGGTTTGGACAAGGCAAAGATGGTTAGAGATGTACGACTGTGATAATTGATATTAGAACCACATTTTGTGTGTCTGGTCGGACAAAAATGTCAGGAAAAAGAATCCGAGAGTTGAATTCATCACAAGTGCATCAAGAGTGTCGGTTTGGACAAGGCAAAGACGGTTAAAGATGTACGACTGTAATAGTTGATATCAGAACTACATCTTGTGTGCCTAGTCGAACAAGAACGTCATAAAAAAGAATTCGAGGGTTATATTCATCACAAGTGCGTCAAGAGTGTCTGTTTCGACAAGGTAAAGATAGTTGTCCGTACTTCCCATGCTTAAAGAGCGTCGGGTGTGACACATAAGTGAATGAGGGGAGTTATATTTTATTTCAAAGGGATGCTTATGTAAATACTCACATGCAACAAAGGACACAAAAGTTGCCAACCAACCGTTGATAACGGCCCATTTCCCCTCTCTCTCTCTCTCTCCCTCTCTCTCTCCAATCCGCCTTCCCGCCATTGAAACCCCAACCTACTTTCTCGCATACATGTCTGAACCTAATCCCTTCATTCCATGTCCCTGCTATTCTTTGCGGTTCGACTCGTTTCTCTGCTCTTGCTATTCTCTTACAAATTTGCGATCATCGCTCAGGTTCCTTTTGAATGCCATTTGGTTCTTAATTTTTCATCGTCGATCAGGTACGTTCTCCCGATTGCATTCTGTATTCGTTTTGTTGAAGGACAACGAACCATTAACTTAAAAGAGAAGCGAAATCTTGTGTAATGAATCATTTGAGCTTGTTTGGAGGATATTTTGTTCTCATTGTTACAGAAATCTAGATTTTGTCTTCCTCCCGTTTAGAAATTATTTGCCTGTATACAGATCGATCTAAGTTTCTTTCAACTCATTGTTTACTGGAAGTAACGTTTTTCCTTTTCGATTTTTTTATGAAGAAGATTCGAAGTTTGAAACATGGCAAGTCGTGTCAAGGAAGAAGAGAAAATCGAAAGAACCATACGTAATCTTTTGAAACTTCCGAAGAACCGAAGATGTATTAACTGCAATAGTCTGGTACGAGAATTCCTCCCCATCTTGCCACTACCTTGAGGAACCAGAAATTCGGAGATTAATAAAATATACACCGATTTTTTCAGCACTTACGAGGAGATTTTCCTCTAATTAAGGTTAACGACGGATATTTGGATTCAAATTCATATGTGGTAACTTGGTAGATTTCCGGCTGTATTTAGGACGTTGCTAGTGAATTTAATCTAAAGCAGAGAATCTACAGGGCTGTTATTAGGAGGAACCCTAAAGTTCGGTACCAGGAAAATGTTCCCAAACTTGAGCCAACAAGTCGATCAAATTAATTCATTTGGATAATATGTCTCAGAGATCCATGTAGAATTAGGTCCAAATTTGTTTTTAATGTTAATCTTAGTGAGTGTTTGTATGCATATATTTCACTCAGATCATAGAGGACAAGCAATAGGCAGTGTTTTGCAGACAGCTCAGTCCGACATAATGCCGTATTTTACCTTGTTCTTGCTACATAATTACTTTGAAGTCGATAGTCAATCCTTTGAGTGCAATATTGATAGCCATCTGCTTCACTTTTCCCAGGGTGTTTGAGTGGCTGAATATGTGACCATGTACTATCAAGTTAGCAATGCATTTGCTGTTTATTACCCCAAATATTCTTTGTAGAAAACTGTTAATTTATTGATAGAATTTGCGACTTGAGTCTAATGGGCCACGGACATGTGGTTCCATACTATCCATACCTGATGATTGAGTTGGCTATTGATACTCATTGATTCAGGCATTTGATTTCATTCATAATCCTTCCTTCTGTCCATATTTATGAATTTTATATATGACACTTATCCTTTACATTTACATGTATCCTCCAACAGGGACCGCAATACGTCTGTACAACATTCTTGACATTCGTCTGTACAAATTGTAGTGGAGTACAGTAAGTATTAAAATGACTGTTTAGTTATCTGCATATGTGGAAATTCTCTGTTCCATATAACTTTTTAACTTTTTTTTATAAAGAATGTACATAAACTGAATTTGAAGAGATATTTTTTTTAGTTAGAGCAATAAAGATACTTGGTTCAATTTCATGACTTTGCAGTCGTGAGTTCACTCACCGAGTAAAGTCAGTGTCAGTGGCAAAATTCACGGCAGAAGAGGTGACTGCTCTTCAGGCAGCGGGAAATGAGGTCAGATGCAGTTCCCTTGATGTTCACTTGTTCTTTCTCATCCATTATTAACTTTAAGCTGTCATTATATAGAAAGCACAGCAGATATATTTAAAAACGTGGGATCCCCTGCGACATTCTTACCCAGAAAACAGGTTATTGAACTCATTATATATTTATACATGCTGTAACTGCCATAAAATTTCCTCTAATTCCTATATTTTCAAGCAGCAATCTCCATCAACTACGGGACTTCATCAAGCATGTCTATGTTGATAGGAAATACGCGGGTGAGAAAAGTGCCGATGATCTCCCGAGGTTGAGGCTTGTAAGCTCTCGTCTAATGTGTTTACCTACTTTGGTTAACATTCATTTTGCTTGTTTCTATGCTCGGTGTTCACGAATTTGAAATGATTTTATTTCCTTTAATCTCGTTGATAGAGAAAATATTTTCATGTGTGCAAGTCCTCTTCTCTGCATCTTTTTTTAATATACACAATGGTATGATATTGTCCACTTTGAGCATTTTTTAATATACACAATGGTATGATATTGTCTACTTTGAGCATAAGCTCTTGTGGCTTTGCTTTGGGCTTTTCCAAAAGGCCTCATACCAATAGAGATGTATTCCTTACCTATAAACTCATGATCATTCCCAACGTGGGACTCCCTCTCCTCCCTCCCAACCATCCTCGACATCTCTCCTTTTTGACATTTTGCATTTATGTAAGGTTCCCTTCGCTATAAGCATTTTTGGATTTAAACCAACGATGACGAATAATTCTGTGTACTGGAAACTCTCAAGAAAATCGGCTCCATGTGTTGACAGAAATTTTCAAATATTACAGACTGACAAGGACTCATCCCAAGAAAGGAGAAGGGTTACTCCATATTATGGTGGATTTCAGAACTTGCAAGTTGAGATGTCAAGATCTAGTTCAAAGAGGGAACACAGGAGTCCAATTTATTACTCTGATGAGAGAAGCAGTCCTTCGTATTTAAAAGAAAACTCCAGATATGGAGGCTATAGGAGAAGCCTCACACGCATTGAGGTTGTAGATGACAAAACCAAAGATGATGGACTTCGAATTCACAAGCTCTCAAATGGATATTCCAGGCCAGTTATCCTGTTTAGTCGTAGTCAAGGAAATTTAGAGAAGTCTTCTCTTGCAGTTGCATTTCATAATAAAGTTACGATGGGCAAAAATGAACCTGCCCGTAGACTTGAGGATGATGTAAGAAAAGGGATGGACGCTGGTGGCTCTGATCAGGTTTGTAGCTAAAATTGTTGGATACTTGAGTGTTCTTGTTCATTCTGATTAGGGGTATTATTAGTTCTGTGATGTCAATTTTTGCAGTAATATTCTTATGTCTTTCCTCAAAATTATGATGGAATAGGGTTCTTCTATTTCTTTAAATACTTGGCATGCTTTAAGTTGTGTATTGGAGTTTTTGTATGCAATTTTTTTGGATCAAGTGTAAGATTTAGCTGTTCTACTTGTACACAATAAGCCATGATTAAGATTCTAGATATATATATTTTTTACACAGAAACTGGACCTGTTAGTATAAGCTTATACTTCTTTTTTGAAATTGACTTCTTCCATCATGTTACATCCTCCTGCTCCCAGATTGGTGTTCATGTTAATCCCGTGGAAGCTAAAAGAGACAACGTAGAGAGCCTAATTGATCTTGGCATCAGTTCTGATGAGCCTGATGGTCCTGCCGCATCACAGACCCAACATATGCCTTCAACTAACAATGACAACTGGAACGCCTTTGAGTCATCTTCAACGAAGAACACATCACCAGCCCCCAGTGCAAATAGTCTGGAAGCTTTGCTTTTTGAATTATCAGTACCATCAACTGGAGCTGATAATAAACCGACTGATGGACCTGGAAATGGCCATGCGCCAGCAACTGTTTCTGGAAGTACTCTTACACCAGATTTTGCTGTGGAGCAGACAGCACTACCAATCAACGTTCAAGCTTCTGTAGCTGGGAGCCCTCCCCAACTCACATCCAATAAGAGTGGTGATATTGCAATAAAAGTCATAAATGGACAACTGATGACTTCAGCTGCCGTGCCAAATTTAGAAGTGAGTTGCTTGATGTGAATTTCTGATCTGAAGAAATTAAGTTCAATTCTGTCTTAAATTTTCTTAACATATTGCTGCTTTTGCGGCTACATCTGTTTGCTGCAGTGGACTTCATTGGAATCAAATGCACAAGGATTTTCAAGTGTTCCAGCTGCAAAGATAGTTGCTGATTCAAAACCAGCTCAGGGTACCACCAATGAAGTTGGATCCCAACCTCCATCTCCGGAAAAGAGTTCTTGCGGAAGAAAGGAACTTCCTCTGGTAATGATTTAACTATGATTCATTCATTACTGATGTTTTTCTTTTAAGATATATATACTTTTTGCTCGCTAGCTCATTCAATTGTTTAGATAGTAAAAATATATATGGAAAATGGACATATATAATAAACAAGGTAAAATGCCGGTAGAGATATATATGGTAAATATTATATATAGTAGGTGGTTATATCTGTGAAATAAACTGAAATCATATAGTAAATGCTCTTGTTATTTGTGTTCATCTTGATCGAGTGTGTACTTTATTGTGCGATTCTAACACTTTTGTATGCAGGACCTTTTTGCTGTTAACTACCCTCAAGTTCCCACCTCACAACCAGGTTGGCAGACTGGAGCTGAACGTGTCGTGGGTCAAAGCTTGCAGTATTATCCTACCTCACTGGTATATGAAACAAATTCATGGTGTTGTATCGTGTAACTTTCCTTTTCTGTTCTTTCCAGAAGTATATAACAGATTGTTAATCTATCTTCTATGTTTGCAGGCTGCAAGACCAACGAACCCATTTGATCTTGATGATGAAAAGAGTAGATTTTACCCACAGGTAAGAACAATAGTCAGACATTTCACCTCTGATTTCTCTCTTTCCCTTTTTGTCCACTAGTAATCTGCTTGCCTCTGTGTTCTTTGCTTGATCCTCCGTTCCCCGAACTTGTCTCCGACGAGTTTTGCAAATATTTCTCATTGAGAAGAGAATTTAGTTTTCGACAAGAAATGTAATAACTCAAGCTCACCGCTAGCATATATTCTTCTCTTTTAGTTTTCCTTTGATGCCATTTAACCAGGTGGATTAAAATTATGAGTACAATGCCCCTCACTAGCATTGAGTTGCATTTATCACCCTAGTTGAGGTTGGGTCATTTGTTGTTATTTAAATTGTGATGTTATTTCCTTCTACGCCATCTTTGCAGAGTGCTCCTAGTACCATGCCCGCTCTTGCTAGCTTAACACGGAGTTATAGCGACCAACCGGAAACCCAATATTCAGGTAAGATCGTTCATGCTCTTCAAACTCACCGTAGTCACCTTCAAATCTTTCTGAGGCTCATTTTCCTCTAAACCAATCTCAGGTACATACGCGGGGCAACAGGTCTATGGGAGTATTCCATCTTTGAGGTATGTTCTCTTTACGTGAACCTCAAACTCAAATTCAAATTACATGGGGTGAAGACCTCTCTCTAGTAGATGCGTTTTAAAATTTTTATGGAGAAGTTTAAAAGGAAAAGTCCGAAGAGGACTGGACTGTTACAAATGATTAAGAGTCAGACACCGGACGATGTGCCAACGAGGATATTGAGCCCCCAAGAAGGTAGATGGTGAAATCTCACATTTGTTGGAAAGTGGAACCAACGAGGATGTTGGGCCCCAAAGAGGGTAGATTGTGAGATCTCATATTGGTCGGAGAGGGGAGCCAACGAGGATGTTGGGCCCCAAAGAGGGTGGATTGTGAGATCTCATATTGGTTGGAGAGGGGAACAAACATTCCTCGTAAGGATATGGAAACCTCTTTCCAGTACCCAAAGAGGTTGGGTGGATCGTGAGATCTCATATTAGTTAGAGAGGGGAACGAAACATTTCTCATAACGACGAGGAAACCTCTTTCCAGTAGACACATTTTAAAAATATAATTACTGAGAGTTGAATGATTCGAACTCCAACACTCTACAATTACCTTTTAAGGTTCTAACAATACTCGTAGTTGAGAGGGATTTGAACTCCGATCCTAAACATATCTTAACCATGAAGGTAAAAGGTAATTAATCTTTGTGTACAGACCACCAGGAGGAGTAGATAAGTATGGAGGATCCTCGTTCGCAAGTCCTTCTGGCTCCATCAATGCCACACTCCAGCAGCCGAGTAGAACATATTCAGCACCCAACGCAAATCCAAATGCTGCTGCTGTTTCATTTCGCAATAATAATCCCTTTGGATAAGATTCTTCTGGAAGCTTGTGGGCGTCCCATTATCAGGTCCCTTTCCTTCCTTAATTCTCACTAAATTGTGATTATTGTAATAAAAAATTTGCTTTTAGTTAAAATAAAACATATGTATATCACTCTCGATGGAGTGTGAAATTTTGTTCATTGACAGTCAGAATGAACTGTAACAACACTGTAATTTTCTTTTATAAATTATATTTTATGGGATAATTTCCACAAGAAAGCTTAGAGACATTATTATTATTATTATTATTATTATTATTATTATTATTATTTTACTCTAAAGTTCATTATAGTGCAGTGAAATAATGGTATTATGGTTTCGGGAGCTTGTTTAGAAATACTGTATTGAAAGGAAGATAGGAGTTTGTCCCTAGATATTTAAACAAATAGGCAAATAGGATTGTCCCGTTCCTATAGAACCTATCACTAAAATACCCCTACAGAGGATAGGGGTGAAATAATAGTATTATGGTTTCGTTAGTTATTTATTTATATTTCTTAAAATTGGCTGAAAATTTGATAATATTTGTTGAGATAGATAATAAATTATTATATAAAACGAATAAAGAAATGATAAATTTCACGATAATAAATTATAATTTTTTTCGTTATTTTTATCTTACATTTGTTTATAAGGATAATTGAAAATCTAATAACAATGAAATAATATAATACAATAGAATAAATACAATATTAATTGAACACCAAAAATATCAATAATAATAGTAAATTAATCTTGTGAATATTGAAAGATTTTAAAATTTGTATTAATATTTTTAATAAATCTCAAATTTAGCATTTAAAAGTTAATTTTTATCCTCTTTAGTTAAAAAAAATATCATGTAAATATATTTTCATAATTTTTTTTTTAGAATACCAAGTATCTTTAATAATTAATTTTAAAGTTTATTGAAAATATAAAAATTAAAATAATATAAATATAAAAAGAAATAAAATTTATAAGACCAAAATTATATTAAAAAAAAAAAACATTTAAAAAAAAAAGAAAAAAAAGTAGTAGCGGGGCTCCCCTGAAAAAGATGGCGGCAGTTCGTTCGGGAACGTCAGCCCAGTAAACCGAAACTTCAAATAATAATAAATAATAATAATAATAATAATAAAAAATAAATAAATAAATAAACCGCACTTATTTTCCCGATAAAAGCTGATAAAATACACTGCCATGTTTGTCAGCCACCATTTACTCTGGCTTACCAAACCATAGATATCGTACGCCTTTCCCGCCATAGAATTCGCTTTCAAGGAGACATTTCGAGTGATCGAAGGCGATTTGATTACTAGCGCTGCCTGATCAATCACCATAGCAGCTCTCAGTTACTCGATAATGGCAGAACTTCGAAACTTCGATCGGAAAATTGGACTGCCATCACTGTCCACTTAAATCGACAAATTATAAGGTGGTTTTTCCCTTTTGAAACTCATCTGGTTTATCTCTCTTTCTCTCTCTCTCTATATATATCCTTACTGTAACTGCTGCTTTGTTCACAATAGTATATAGTTTTTTTGGATTTCATAGTGTAGCGCATGGAGTATAATTTGTTCAACTCAAATTGGCTTTGTTGAGCTTCATCTAGCTGTTTCTATGCGTGCCTGTTTATCTCTTTCTTTACTGTAATTGTTGTTTTGCTCACAATAGTATATAATTTTTTGGATTTCATAGTGTAGCGCATGGAGTATAATTTGTTCAATTCAAATTGGCTTTATTGAGCTTCGTCCTAGTATTTCTACTCGTGCCTGGTTCATCTCTTTCTTTACTGTAACTGTTGCTTTGTTCAAAATAGTATATAATTTTTTGGATTTCGTAGTGTAGCGCATGGAATATATTCTGTTCCATTCAAATTGGCTTTGTTGAGCTTGATCTAGCGTTTCTGTGCCATGTTTGTGTCGTTTGTTGCTGCAATAGACTCTAGTCCTTTGTTTCAGTCTTTCACTGTGATGTCTCTGCAGTAACTCATGTTTGTGTCGTGCCTGTCTTGATGATCAGGAATATCAATTTTGGATATAAGTTTCGTGAACTTTTATTGGGATGGAAAATCAGGATTTTCTCTTTTATTTTTTTATTTTTTATCTTCTTGTCAGTGATCTATGAAACAGAGTAAGCAGCTGAACTTTGAAGAGTCAAGAGTGGATCCCTTCTTTGTTTAATTCCTTCATGGATCCCTTAGAAAAATACAGAAAAGAGAGGCAACCTGGCTGCTTGTTGCTGTTTTTATTTTATGATTTTGAAGAAGAAAGAAGGGTTATTCAGTTGCTTATTGTAGGACTTCGTATGAAATTGGAGTCATTAGGGTTATTCAGTTGCTTATTGTAGGACTTCGTATGAAATTGGAGTCATTATTGACTTTTCTAATTTTGCACCATAGATGCCGAGAACGGAGGACATTCTCAAACTTCCGGTGCAAGATCCAACATGCTTGGAGTTCTCTGCTGCTCATATCATGTGGGAAAAAATAGAAGGTGGTCGTCAAGGTGGTGCTGATATCGCTCTAGTTCCATTTTCTAGAGTTGAGGATTTCGTAAAAGGAGAATCTTCCAATGCAGAATGTCCTGCTCGCTTTCGCATTGAATCAAGAAGGAAAAGAACTGCAGGGAGTGTCAGCAAACCAAGGCTCGATGGTTATCTCGAATATATATTGTATGTTGTTTTTTAATTATCCACTTCTTTTGATGTGTCTGAAGATAATGTTTCCCATGTAATTAATCTGTAAAACATCAAAAGAAGTGGATAATTACATGGGAACAGAATATTATGACAATGATGATCTCCAACAATTATTTGGATAAAGCTAGCTGCAATACTTTATTTTATTTAAGTGCCTGACCTTTTATATACTAAAATGTAATATGATCAGGTATTGGTGTTCTTATGGTCCAGAAGATTACCGAGCAAGTGACGTTGGTGTTAGGCGTAGCTCAATCATCAAACCTGCATCTGGGAAGAGCAGCAGACCAGGAAGACGTCACATGATGAGAGGTTGCCTCTGCCACTTTACTGTTAAGCGCTTATATACACAGCCACATCTTTCTCTCATCATCTATAACCAAAGAAAGCATATTGATAAGTCAGGAGCTCCTTGCCATGGGATACTTGACCATGATGCTGTTGGGACAAGAGCTATGTATGCGCTGAGAATTTCAGCGGAATTACGTCAAAAGATTATGTCCATGCTGCATGAAGGAATATCTGTAGACAATATTGTTCAGCACCATACAGAGGTTGTACAGAGGCAAGGGGGACCCCGAACTCGTGATGATTTTCTTTCTCGTAGTGATGTCCGTAACATGGAAAGAGCTATTCGTAATTCTTCACATGAGCTTCATCCAAATGATGATTGTAGTGTGAAGATATGGGTGCAACGAAATAAGAAAATCGTTTTCTTCTTTCAAGAGCGTAGTGATTGTGAGCCTTTTGTCTTGGGCATACAAACAGATTGGCAGCTACAACAGATGTTGCGTTATGGTCGTAATGGCTCTGTTGCTTCCCATTCAACATTTGGATCAAAGAAACTACGGGTACTGTTTATTTCGAATGTGTCATGTCATTATGAATTGTGAGATGCCTTCTCGTGCTCTCCGTGTGCTAGATGTTTCTATTCCTTTTTGGCTTGATGAATTAATTGACTATTATGACTTATTGGCTTACAGAGCCTGCATGATATGATAAGAAAGTGATGCGACAGGTTTTTTAAGTTGCTGTCTCATGCTTGAATAGAAATAGCATTACATTATCCATAATTTTTTAAACATCTCTTGGCAGCTTCCACTATGTAGTTTACTTGTTTTTGACTCATCCCAAAACGCCATTCCCGTTGCTTGGATCATTGCATCCTCTTTTGCTGATCAAGACATTCGTAAATGGCTTGGATTGCTAGCTGAAAGACTTCGTGCGAAGGATCCCAAATGGAGAATTGGTTCCTTTTTATTAGACAATCCTTCTTTTGAGGTTTCTATTATAAGGTTAATTCTGGATTTCCTTATATATAGGTTCAACTGTTTAAACAATCATGTCTGAGCGTTGATGTCATGGTTATTTGCAGGGAGGCTTTTCAGTGTCGGGTTCTATTATGCATATGGCATGGTCGTCGCAATTGGATGAGGAATCTTCTTAAAAAGTGTTCTAATTTGGATGTACAAAGAAAGATGCTTAAGCAATTAGGGAAAGTTTTGTATTGCACAAGGATTGGGTTAGGTTTTGCAGATGCAATGGAGCAGTTCAAGGAAATATTTGCTGATCAGTGTGCTTTTGTTGATTATCTTACAAATACGTGGTTGCCTGACATAGGTAGTTTCTTATTGAAGTTGGTTATTGCAACACCATGACTATCATCTTTTAGTCATTTATTTTTATTTTAGTTATTCCATGTAATTCATTTCTACTTTCATTTTAGTTTTACCTTATAAACATGCATGCTGTAATTTAATCTTTGATATCAAAATATTTATGATTGATGTTAACACGTGTAAGCCTCATGCTAATGCGATCGTCTTAAAAGTAGTTATTTAAACGACGAATGTTGTTTAGGTGATTTTGGATATGCCTCATTCTCATCCTGAATTATTGATCTTACATGGTTTCATGTCTTGTAGAATTGTGGATAAACAGTATACGGTCGCTACCTGTTTCCACTTTGGAGGCTAATGCGGCGATTGAATCATACCACATTAGATTAAAATCCAAGCTTTTCAAAGAGCAAAACAACAGTTCCTTGTCAAGAGTTGACTGGCTGATCCACACTCTTACAACTCAGTTTCACTCCTCATATTGGTTAGACCAATACTGTCTAGTGAACGGATATTTTGGGAATTTCAGAGATAAATCCATCTTAACTAATGCATGGAACAAGGCATTACACATCCCAGATGTAGATGTTATGCTAGATGAGTCAAATCTTCAGTTTGCAAAAGTAATATCTCAGTCAAAAAGAAATCTGGAATATACAATTTGGGATCCTGGTTCAGAGTTCTCTTTATGTGATTGTTCTTGGTCAAGGATGGGAAATCTCTGTAAACATGTCATCAAGGTCTCACTGATATGTAAAAGGCAGCAAGCTGCAAGACCATTGTTGGCTTCTCAAGTTTATCAGGATCATGGGACAAACTGTCAGCACAACCCTGTTCTTTTTTACCATTGATTACATTTACTGACATACAACAAGAAGCAGAAGGCTCGAAGGATTTGTCAGATGGTGGCTTGCTCCAGCTTATACATCTTGATACTGATTCCCAGATGGAAGATAATGTTCTCTTCTCTGATCCTGAAATTTTCAATGCAAGTTTTGTATCAGTTTCATTGTTTAGTAACTATTTATTTAACTTTTGTCATAAAAACTATGAATAATTTTGTTTGTTCTATCAGATATGGGCTGGTAGAAAAGGCTTAGCCATAATATGAGTTCTACGTTGGCCAGGATCTGAGAGTTTCAGATGGATGAAATGCAGCTGATAGGGTCTGAAGGATGGCCACTCTGTTGATGAGGTGAGGAAACGTAGAGAGGCAATCAACAACTTTTCTCTATGAATCAGTGGTAGACATATATCATGTTGCCACTGAAATTTCTGTCTACTGTTTAGAGGTCCACATTTGGTTTTGCATTAAAGCTGTTTCACTTTTGCTAGAGGTGGGGATGGTAATGTGATACTGATGGCGGTGACGGCAATATTGAAGTTATGGAGGTGATGATGGTGTTGAGGATTGTTGGAAGGTAGTCCCACGTTGGCTAATTAAGAGGTTGATCATGGGTTTATAAATAAGGAATAGATCTCCATTGATATGAGGCTTTTGAGGAAACCAAAACCAAAGCCACGAGAATTTATGCTCAAAATGGACAATATCATACCATTGTATAAGGCATTTTGGAGGTTCGTGAATCCTAACGAGTGGGGAAGGAGATGGTGAAGATGAAGGAAGAAGATGGTGAAGATGAAGGAAGAGGGGCTGCAAGCGGTTTACAAGAAATTGTGATCAACAGGCCTGGACAGAAATACTTTACATTGCAAAGTTGATTGCTTTGGCTTTGCTCACAAACAATTCCCGTGGCTTGCCCAGTGAAAAGTTTGTATTGTATACTAAATTTCTGCAGCTTGAGAAGCTTGCAGACAGGTTATTATGTGTCACATTGAGCGTTTCCAAGCTCGGCATTTTCCCATGGGACTTCGGAAACTGATGGCCAAGATTATAAAGAAACGCTTTCATTAGATACTATTGTTCATTGCGGTTTCTTCACTCGGTGTACTTGACATGGCAAGACATCCACGAAACTTATTGGCAAGAACAATCACAGAAATTGGCGAGTTTTTAAATAATCAGGCAGTACGAAGGCAAATCGATAGTGGTGGATAAAAATTGTAATAGAGTTCTTTATCAAAAAAGAAATTGGCGTACTCACCTTCAAACTCATTGAACTGAAGGCCAAGATATTTATGACTTGGGAAATTTAGAACATCAAGAGGAAATTTCCCTGCAAACCAGTTGTTTTGGAAACTGTTTAGAACTTGATAGCAAAACTGATTTAAAAATTGTGGAAAATGGCATATCAGATAGAAGGTGTAGCTCTTCAGGAAGATATCCAGTAATGTTTCCATGGTTTAGATCAATGCCTTCAACATATAGGATTTAAGGGTCATCAAGAGCTTTGAAGCAAACGCACCTGTACAGTAGCGCATATTGCATCCTACCCAATTGGCAGTTATGTTTAGCAGGTTTGAGATAATGGCTTTTCTCCAAGCTTATAGAGCAAGTGCTCAGACTGTGAACCTGCAAGCTCGTTTTGTTTATGAAGGATAATTTTTGAGCTACGATGAGGCAAACAAGCGTGAGAAAGGTGGTTTTGAGAATGGTAAAAAAAAATTCATTTCGTATCACAGTTGAGAAAATATTCCTGAAATTTTTATGCTGGAAAAGTGAAAAGAATTTACAAGTGGCTTCTCTTTTCCTTGCTTCTTAGCTAGGGAGAGGAAGGAGCTGTCAAGGAAAAGAAGATTTAGGAAGCTGAAAAAACCAAGTGGGGGACTGAACTTAGCTTTTGGGAAAGCATCAAGAAATAGGGCAAAGATTTATGCACTTAAATCCCACCTAATTGATATCAAATATATAGCCTACTGGTCCCAAATCTTACTGAAAAACCCATATTCTATGCATCAAAATTGTTTCAGATAGTTCAAGCTTGCCGCTAACAGTTCTTTTTGAGCTTTCCCTTTCGGACTTCCTCTTAAGATTTTTTAAAACACGTCTGCCAAGGAAAGGTTTTCACACCCTTATAGACATACCAGAACTAATGCATCGGATCCCATCAAAACTCCATAGTTAAGTGTGCGGATTGTTAGATCCCACATTGATTGGAGAGAGTAACAAGTGCCAGCGAGGACGTTGGATCCCGAAGGGGGGTATATTGTGAGATCCCATATCGGTTAGATAGAGGAACGAAACATTCGTTATATGGGTGTAGAAATCTCTCTCTAGTAGATGCATTTAGGCTGTTACATTCCATATCTTAATTTTCTTCTGTTAAAGCCAAACCTCTAGATTTTGATATAGAAAAGTGAAACTTAAGGTTATAAAAACCACCCTATGTTTGATCTCTTATGGCATGATTAAGGGTTCAGTCAAATTCACTGCTATCACTTAAAAGTTTCATTCTTCTTGTATAGGTGGCATGCTCAAATTTTGCAGGATACTAAGTGACGATCGTGAGGGAAACGCATTGCACTGTGGAGGCTACCATTTCCGAGTTCATGACAGTTGAAGGACGCTGGATGTTAAAGCATACGTGTGTCACTGTGGCAACATCTTTTTCAGGTCAGTGACTTCTTTCTATTCTACTGATTCTTTTGATCTTAATGAATCTCATCATTTCAATTTTTTAATGATAGATACCCAAACCAATATTATCTGAATTATTCCATCATCATTATGATTTCTTAAGGATTGATAAGGTTTATCATGAGTCGTTAGTTTGAATCTCTGTTTTTTTTTTTCAAACATTATAGGTTAGTGCTCGAAGATTGACTTTTAGAATAGTAAATCACTTATATGGATTGGTTTTACCTCAACCTAATCCGAATCTGTGGCCAAAAGAAAAAGTAAAAAACTTTACCATCATAATATGTTGCTAGTTTGAATCACCTTGTGTAACTGAAGAAGATACTATTTATGGATGGGATGTGCGTGGAGGGCCCAACAGTTCTTTAACGTTTCTGGAGATTTTTAACCGTTCCTCATGGCTGAGAATAGTAGGACAGTTGGCTTAACTTGCTTCCTCGTGTCCTTTAGCCACCTTTTTGTTGCTGTGATATTTCCTAAGAATATTCCTACTCTTTACGCCCCCTTCTTTTTGCTTCAATTTTTACCATCCATCTTTTCTGCTTATCTCAACAACTTTCTGGGGTGGCGATTTGATCCCAAAATCCCTTTGCTTACAATCTGTTGATTCTTCTATCCTAAACTTGCATTCATTCTATTCCTTTCTTGTCATTTTGTTTTGAATTTATTGATATTTGGAATTGAAATCTCTTGGGGTTTTGAGAATTCTTCTGGCTAATGAGTAGATATGGTTGCGGTCAGACTCACGGGTTTTAAAATGTGTTTACTAGGGAGAGATTTCCATATCCTACCAAGGAATGCTTTGTTTCCCTCTCCAACCAATGTCAGATCTCACAATACACTCCAGCTATGATACCATTTGTAATAGTCTAGCCTAAGTCCACCTTGAGTAGATATTGTCTGTTTAGCTCGTTACGTATCGTCGCCAACCTCACGGTTTGTAAAACGCATTTACTAGAAAGAGGTTTTTGTAAAACGCATTTACTAGAAAGAGGTTTTCACATCTTCAAACGAAAGATAAAAGATATTAAAAGAAAACAAATATAATTCTTAAAAACTACTAAACAAATATTTATCATAAACGACCTAAACAGAAGCGTAGTTTGAGCAGATTTGTACTGAATTTTGTTGTAAACAAGGATGAAATCTATTAGGTTGTGAAGACTAGTCGTTATCAGCCGAAAAAGGAAAGATAAAGTATTGGGTTAGTTTCCCCTGGAATTAAAAAAAGAAAATTATCCACTTTTTATGGAATCCAAAATTTCCCCAAATCTTCCCATAAGATTTAGTTCTTGTACTCAAGGGAGCACAAAGAATGGATGAAAAAGCTATGCATCTTTTTGGATTATTCGTGCACACCCACGTCCATGACTCCTCATAATGTAAGTAATATGTGTAAACATGTGAACGTTTTATTCCATTTTTTGCTTTGAAAATGACCTTAAAAGTGGGTTCGGTATCCTTATCGTATCCATATGTTGTGCACTGGGGCTAGTATAGTGATGGCTGAGTGGGCTTCTACTAGTCTGGGTGGCTGCTCTTATCCAGCTTCCTCCCATTTTTACAAAAGGAAGTTTTGAATTGCCTAAGGATTAATCATTTTTAAGGGGAAGATCATTTCTTATCCCCTCAACCGGAGTCCATTGTCCGTTCATTCAATCGAAATGAGAGTGATCTTAAGTAAGTATGTATATGTATGGGATCTCATGTCGATTAGAAAGAGAAACAAAACATTTCTTGTAAGGGTGTAAAACCTCCCCCTAGTAAAGACATTGTAAAATCGTGAGGTTGATGATAATACGTAACAGGCCAAAGCGGACATGAGCTTGGACGGTTACAAATGGTATTAGAGCTAGTCACTGGGCGGTGTGTTAGCGATGTTGGCCCCTCAGGGGGGTGGATTGTGAGATCCCATATCTGTTGGAGAGGGGATGAAACATTCCTAGAAACAAACATTCCTAGAAACATCTCTTTAGCAGAGACGTTATAAAATTATGAGGCTGACGACAATACGTAACGGGTTAAAGCAAACAATATCTGCTAACGATTTCTTAGACTATTATAATATAGTTGTTGAGCAAGGCTTAAAAAGTTCATATTTATGCCAAAAAGATACATATTTCTTTTTGGTGGCTCAACCACAAGAATTTCATAGTTAAGCTTGTTCAGCCATGTTGTATTGAATGATCTCTTGATATTTTTTCTAAGAAGAAGGTTGAAAGGATTCGAATTTGTGGGGATAATAGTTTTCAGTCTTGAAAACGACGAGAAAGCATGTTGAAAGAACTCGAGTTTGTGAAGATAATAGTCTTCACTCTTAGAAACAGTAAATATGTAATATGGTCATGTCGTAGGAGAATATCAGACAAAACAAATAATAATGTAAACTAGATTAATAACCTTCGAGTTAAAAAATGGCATGATTAGGGTTAAGATTATATATTTAATTTATAATTTATTAAAAATAAAAACAAATATAGACGTGGCAAAGATGAGTCCCATCCCCATCCCATTCTTTTCTTCCTTGTCTGTTCCGATAAACATCAAAATAATTTGTTAAAAATAAAATAAAATAAAACTCATGATTACGTGACACACCTTCCTCCTGGTTTTTCCCCCAAACACTTGTCCAAAACTCTTTATTATTATTATTATTATTATTATATTCACGGTCATCCGTCCACGTCATTTCTTTTATAATTTTCATCTTGACACGTGGCACACAAAAAACGACGCTTCACTTCCCACTCCACCCGTCACTTTAAATCTGAACCGTCGAAACTGAATCTCCGTGACCTGGTGTTTGGCTTCTAGAATCAAACACGCTTCAAGATAACCGACAATTTTGAATTTTCGGAAAAAAAAAAAAAAGAAAAAAGAAAAATAAATTACAACTGTAATCCATTCATCTATGTTCTTATTTCCCTAGATTCCCTCTCTTTTGGTTTTTCCTCCCTTACCGTTGATTTTTATTTTATTCATCTAATTTTTAAATTTCTTCTTTTTTCATTTTATAGTTTTTTTAATCTACTAAACATTTTTACAAAATCATATTATTGAAATATTTAAAAAAAAAAAAAAAAATTAACAATATCATAATAGTGTTCTATTTGATTATATCCTATTTTATTTTCCAATTTTTTTTTTGTAATAAATTGTATTAAATAAATGAATCCACTAATTTCAGTTTTTTTTTTTTTTTTTTACTATATGAAAAAAAAAAAGGGTTTCGTACTTATTTGATTGTACTATCTATATTTTTCAAATTTATTTAATTTCAAAAAGATAATTTTAGAATCTTCCGCCAATTTTGAATAATTCCTAAAAGAAATTGGAAAATTCGATCTTCTTGGGAAATAAAACTAATTTACTCAATGGTCAAAATAAATTATTAATTAATTTTTTTGTTGTCACTAGTGGAAATTATAAACATAAATTTCAGTGTCATTTATATATTTGTATATATATTTGAAAAAAATATTTATATATTTACCCTTTTTTAATATTTTTAAAAATCCATAAAATTAGTATGAAATAAAGAAAATTGTATTGATGTAGAAGCATCGGAATCTTTGAGAAACATGGCTTTTGTTCTTTACAGCTATAAATTTGGTCCAAAAAAACACACACATTCAAACACAGCTATAAAACTTGCTCCAAAAAGGAAAAATTAGCTAAAATAACTAAAAATTTAGTAATTGAATTATTATATTTTTTAAATTTTATAAATTTATTAAACAAAAAAAATTAAACTTTAAGGCTAATATGGACATAAAATTTAAATTTATATCTAATAAGCTAATTATTTATTATTATTATTTTTTTAAATTATTTTGAGTTAAAAATTTATGGTATATTTAATTTATAAATTAAAAAAATGCAGTATTGAAGATAATTCAAAAGAGAGGGGTAGAAGAGGAAATTCATGCGCTGGCCATAAGGGGGATGGCGACACCCGAAACTCCACCGTATCGCTGTCGTTCTTTGAGAAACGCGCGTTGCGAAGCCTCTGGAAACCGCGCCCTCGCCTTTACTATAAATACCGTTTCTCTTTGAACTGTACCTCACACACCTTCGGATTCTTGTCTTTCTCGTCTTCATTTCTCATCTGGTTCTTGAACTCATCGAGTTTCTCGGCTGTTCGGTGCTTCGATTTTTGTGTTCGATCTCTTTTCGTAGCTGTTTTTGGTATTCGGGTTCGCATCTGCAAGCTTGTGTGTTCGCCGACTGAACGAAGTTCGTTATTCTATTTAGATAATTTTCTGTGGTTTTTCTGTAGTTTGTAATTCTTGTTTTTGATCATCTTTTGGTGGAACGGTGGATTTTAGTTTTATCTTGTCTTCTTTCTTCGGCAAATGTGATGTGCATTTGCTTTCTGGCTTGAATTTTTTGTTTGGTTTCTTTGATGATTTTATCGCGAAATAGATGGGGATTTGGGATCTTATACCTTCTGGTTTAGTTCAACTTGTTGTGAGTGGTTCTCGATTGTGTTCTTGTTCCCTCGGCAACTACAATTGTGGAGGTATATGGTCCCAAATTTTCTATAATTTTTTTTGCTTGCGATAATGAAGTCAAATTTCTCCTTGCAATTTTTTGGGTGCGCACTAGGCTGTTTGGTTCTCTGCGATTAATGGCTCTGGGGATGTTCGTTCCCTAGTTTTGTCTGAGGTTTCTCTTGCAGCTAGGTGTTGCTGAAGTTGATGGATTGAGCGATGTTTCGATTTGATGATATATCTTGGTCTGAAGTTTTTGTATTTCTAGAGTACATTTTGATTGTGTGTTGAAATGCTTTTCGGTTAGGGTTTTGTTTATAGAAACTAAGAGCTAGATGTCTGTTAAAATTCCTTGCCTCCTGCAGTATTGAAGACTTTGACGTCCGTTTTTGAAGTTGTTGAACTGAGTAGTGCTCATGAATGGATGTTACATCCTTGATCACAATTTTGAGGTTTTGACTTCGTTTTCCATGTTTTAAGTGTTATGTTTAAGATGCTTATCTTCTTAGTTAGGGAGATAGTATCTATTTTGCAGCCTTTTTGAGTCTCCCCCTTGGCCCTCCAACCCAAAAACGTAAGACACGTTTCTTAAGATGCTCATTGCTACGTAGTATAATATTCATGGAAGCTGTTCCTATGATATTGAATTTCAATCGAAATGGTTTTGAAATGGTTTGTTGCATGGTTTGATGGGTGGGAAGTCAGGTCAGAGAAGTTTTAGATTCAGTGGTGACATTTTGGCATTCACCCCTCTATTGGTGCTTTAAATTACATGTTGAACACGCGAATGGTGGTTTTTGTTTGATAATTGTACAGAATCATAGGGTCTACTACTTGAGTACGCGAGATGATGTCCAAAACGAAGCAAGCTGTGGTTTATTTATTTGGATGTTCTTTACCAAATATTCAGGATTCTCTGGCTTTCTCTCAACTTGTAAAAACCCTAGCCACAATCTTTGCCGGGCTTGTGATATAATCTACGATCTTTTTACTTATTTGTTTATTTGTATTTTAAAAATCTAATTATGAGGAGCAGTAGGGGGCTGGGATGGTAGCCACACCGTCCCATCGACGTACTTCACCCTTTTGCAGTGGACTTGGATGAGTTATTATAACCAAGTACAAATGAAGTTTAGATAGATGCTTCTGAGTGGTGTTGGATGTTTGATTCGTGTCTGCAACCTTTCGAAAGCTTGACGTTGGAGTATGAGTAGCATCTTTGGAGTTCTGGACGTGTTTGTGCTTCTTCTACGTGTTCCCGATGAAGTCCTGATTATCCTCAAGACTCTCAGAGATCATAAAAGTTATAGGTGGCTCTCTGCTAGCGAGATTGCCAGAGCTGTAGGTGCAGTTATGGGCGTTATATTTGGTTGGCTGGATAGCCTTGGGCACATAATCTATTCCTCCAATTGTAAGATCAACAGATTGTGTCGTTCACCTTAGAAGCTAAGAGTTCAGTTCCCCCTCATTTTATCAATTCTCCATCTCTCTTCAATGAATCTTTAGCTTCCTCTTGCACCTTGCCCTCTGGAACAATTTTCATTATTCAGTCAGTTGCTGGCCACATGGCCGCCTTCAAGAAGAGTTAAAAAAAAAAAAAAAAAAAAAAAAAAAAAAAAAAACTTTTTGCTAATCTGGGAAAATAGTTGTCTTCTTCTTGGTTGTTTGGTTCTCAGTATTATGGGAACGGAGGAACCGGATGATTGCAAAATACCATGTGATGAAGGAAAGTCTATTGGCTTTCAGAGAGAAAATAATAGATGGGTAAGTTGAGTTCTTGACGGAAACTGAATGCGGATTTTCAATTTGAGGTAGGCATGTCCTTTTGGACCATTAAGCGAGTAGAACCATTACATACTTTGCTTTTTTTTTCTTTTTTTTGTTATTTTTGGAACACATTTGATTGGGTATGTGTTGCTTTTACCATAGGTTGATGCATCTGGTTGACCCAGTTTAGTGGGAATTGCATCCGGAGTCTTCAACAAATCAAGTGATCATGATCTGCAATTGGTCACTATTCAAAGCTGGAGGCTCTGGGGTTCCCCAGTGCTGCGTTGTAGTTATTATATGGGTCTCCTATAACTCTTCTTTTTTGGATGAACTGAACTCTCCTCTTGGAGTTATGATGATTGGAGCTGTACAACGTTCCATGGATTATTTGTTGCTGATGTGCTGTGGTCTGCAGCTGTATAGAAGAAAGCAACAATGTCATGGCCTTTTTGACGGTGATTAACATGCCTTTTCTGGCTTTAGGATGATTGCTGAATTTATTCCTATATGCAGGTGCTTTAAGCTTCTACCCAGATTCAACCATTGTCTTGCATTGGAGGATATTATATTTCCATGGCAGAGGTTGCAACTTACTCCGAGCATCAACAGATTGGGACAGAAGGAAATCAACAAATGACATGCAGAGGAATGGAGACAAGAACTGAGCAGTTTGATTCTCAGGCTTTGCCCTTTGAAAGGTCAAATGACCCCCAAGAGTTGATGGAGATGGGATACATGCAATATGGGTAAAGTCCTTGAGAATTTGCTTTCTATTCCTGTTTCAGGTCTTTCTTGTACAATTCCTAAACACAGAACATGTCATTTTGCAGATGTGCACATTATAGGCGAAGGTGCCGCATCAGAGCTCCCTGTTGTAATGAAATTTTTGATTGCCGTCATTGCCATAATGAAATAAAGGCAAGAAACTACATTTTGAGCGTGATCTTAGATCTGGTTCTGAGCATCATATCATATAGTTGACTAATAAACCTTTTCTTTTTTAATTTCCTCTTGCAGAATAGTATTTGTGTTGATCAGAAAGAAAGACATGAGATCCCACGCCATGAAGTCAACCAGGTACAGTTACCCACTGGTCACTTATCCATCTTGTTCAACCTATTCACCTTGTCAGAAGTTTCTCTGAGTTGAAGTATCTCTTCAAATTTACCTATACTTCTGTTTTCTCAGGTTATATGCTCACTTTGTGGAACTGAACAGGAGGTGTGTGCTTAATCTTACTATTTAAATTTTGTATAATTGGTTAGTAATTCTCGTGCTCATTTGCTTTAGATTCACATTTTTGTTGGTTTCTGATTCGACAGGTTCGCCAACAATGTATCAATTGCGGTGTGTGCTTTGGGAAGTATTTCTGTGAGGCATGCAAGCTGTTTGATGATGATGTAAGTACTGGGCATCCCACTTGGTTTCCCATATCGTGCACCAATTCACAGTTTTCCATTTTGTATACACCTCTCATTTCTTATGCACTAACGAAGTCAATTTTTTTTATCCACTTGGTTTTATTTCATACCATCTTATTTATATTTATTTTGGTATTTGTTTGCTTTCTTGTAGATATCTAAGAAGCAGTATCACTGTAATGGCTGTGGAATTTGTAGGTATGATATCCTAATCCATTTATCTTAATCGAATAATATTGCTCTGTTTCCATATGTTTACATGAAAACCAAAAACTTGGTTGTATTGTATGTGTTTTCTTTGGAGTTTTACCTATGTCCCCACAATTATTTGATGCCATTTTGAACGTTTTGACAGAATTGGGGGGCGCGATAACTTTTTCCACTGCTACAAGTGTGGTAAGTCATTCGTGATTGTCTGATGCATCCTGCTAACGGACTGATTAAAGTTGTACCAAATGTGTATGCTGATTTTTATATAATCTTGTCATGAAGGTTGCTGCTATTCAATTATTTTAAAAAATAGCCATCCTTGCGTTGAAGGAGCAATGCACCATGACTGTCCTGTTTGCTTTGAGGTAAAGCTTTCCCCTCATTTCCCTTCTTCATTTGCTATCTATTCTTACACTAAGTAATGATGCGCATCTTTAACAAATGGATTGCAGTTTCTATTTGATTCGACCAATGACGTTACGGTAATGCCATGTGGACACACCATCCATCATAATTGCTTGAAGGAGATGAGAGATCACTTTCAGTAAGTGTTCATACAGAGTTCTTGTTTACTTGTGGAACTTAGTTTTCTAATAACATTGATTCTGCCACAGATTTGCTTGCCCTCTCTGCTCCAAGTCCGTTTGTGATATGTCCAAGGTGTGGGAAAAATTTGATAGGGAAATTGCAGCCACGCCCATTCCAGAGCCATACCAGAACAAAATGGTAAAGCTCCTTCCTCACTTTTACTTCGACTTTCTTTTGATTGATAGGTAATGTTTATATTAGAGCGTATCTGCTGATGCTATTTATTGGTAGTTTAGTATAATATCCCCCTAGAAACTAGGAGTCTTATGTGTTCAAAAGGCTGTTGTTATGTAGTTTTGAACCAAAATAATCTCGCTAGCGTGTATATGGATTAAGTGTTAAGAATAGTGTATATGGATAGTGTGTTAAGAATGTATGAATATATCATAACCTTTGGGTGTAAGCTTTTAATCCTCCAAGCTTACGAACTTTACAACTCGAACAGGTTTGGATTCTTTGCAACGATTGCGGTAAGACGTCGAATGTGCAATATCATATTGTGGCTCAAAAGTGCTTGAATTGCAAGTCCTACAACACCAGACAGACCTGAGGCTAGAGATGTGGATATGAAGGCCACATCCTATCATCCTGCAGCCCTGAAATGCTTCCATCTCCAGCTATCTAAGCTCCCGTTTCCATGCTGCTACTCCTGAAGAACCTTCAAGCCACACGTCATTCTCGAGCGATGGAGAAGATGACAGACGTATTCTGCCAGCTTCCTTTGCTTTTGCTTCAGGAAATCAACAACATCGCACCTTTTATTTTTTTTTTTCCTTTATTTGGTTGATATCTTGTGTTCTACCTCTTTCATTCTACATCATTCTATTTATTGGTCTGTATTGTCGTATTTGCCCCCTCGCTTAGTATGAAAATATTGCATTGCATTGCATTTGATTTGGTTTTCCAGAATTAATAGCCTTTCCGTGATGATTTATGACTAACTTATAAGTAAAACGAGGACGAATCGAGCCGAGAACTATAGTTCTTGGTTCGATCCAATTCAAGTTCGAATTAATCCAAGTTCGAATTAATCGAAGAACTTGAATTGAAGTTCCATGTCATGTTTCAATTCTAGGGCTCGCATTCATGAATGAGGTCAAGTTTTGGGTAATATATTTGATGGATTGATATTTCCTTCGCAAGCATAATTTGTCCAAGCTTTTGTTGAGGAATCTCAAAAGTTAAATGGCCAAAAGAAAAGGGCAATGTGGTGAACAGGAAGGGCAATGATGAGAGCACATGCAAATGGAAGGTATTTGGAAAAGGGGACCAAAGCAACAAAAGCCTAACCTTCTCACTTTCTTCTTTCCCCTCTTCCATGTTTCCACTCCACAAACAACCTCTTTCCTTCCCAATTAAAGTTTCGCTTCATCATTTTTGCTTTTCCACCTTCAACCATGATTGGATGTTCCCCTTTCTTTAGCTCCAAAGTAACTCGGGTTTGAGACTCGAAACACGTTCCATAGGAATATCGAAAGTAAGTAAAGTAAATTGTTGCAGTTTGAGGGTCAACTGTAATTTGAATATGGTAAATAGGTAGTTGCCACGAAACTTGCATCGATATTTTTAATTTTAATATGCTTTTCTCAATGACCATCATATCGTTTCAAGACGATCGACCTAAAAAATATAGTCAAAATATTAAAATCAACTTAAAATTTAAAGGGGGAAAAAGCAAGCAAAAGTGTAAAAAATTAATAAAGCCATTTGGATTTAGCAATAATTTTATATTTAAAAAAAGGGAATAAAACAACCATGAAAATCCTTTAACAGACGTTTTGGAATTTTCTATTGGAGGAATAGTTTTGGAGGTAATCAAGGGATTATTTGCAGTAATTAAAAAATAAAGCCCCTAATAAAATACTGTGAAGAGAATATAATTATAAAAAAAATCATAATAATACAAATTACGCAGCACGAAAAAGGAAAAAAAAAACAAAAAAACAAAAGTGGTTTCCTTTTCATTTTCATTAATTTTCTCACCTTACAAAAAGGGAACGGCAAAAATCAACAGAAAAATGAAGAACATAGAGAAAACAAGAAAGCACCTCAGAAAGAGACAACACCAACACCATAAAAAGAAATATATATATATATGAAAAAGAAATATACCCAAAATCCATGGACTAAATGGCAAACTATAAGATAAATGGGGACTAGTTTGAAATAATTTTCAAAAAAGTGCTTTTTAAGTGACTTTATATGAGTATTACTCTTAATGGGTTTTTCTTTTTCTAAAACCCCATCTAAGTGTTTTTGAAATTTTCTAAATATTTTATTTTATTTTTTACTAAATTATAATAAAAACATCATGAAAGTTATGAAAAGAAAAGTAGGTTGAAAGTCCCAAACTAGTTAGGGGTAGATCTCAAGTTTGAATCTATCCTCTCTTTTTTTTAAAATTAAAAATGAAAAAGTAAATGGGTAAACCCTATATTTAATTATATATATAAATTTAGTGTTTGAACATTTGGATTATGAAGAAAGGAAAAAGAAAATCCTATTGATGGGAGCTTTCGGGGAGGGAGGATTAAGAAAATCCTATTGATTGGAGCTTTCGGAATAGGAGGAGAAAGATAATCCTATTGATTGGAGCTTTCGGGAAGGGAGGATTAAGAAAATTCTATTGATTGGAGCTTTCGGGAAAGGAGGAGAAAGATAATCCTATTGATTGGAGCTTTCGGGAAGGGAGGATTAAGAAAATCCTATTGATCGGAGCTTTCGGGAAGGGAGGATTAAGAAAAGTATGTAAAAAAAAGGCTCAAGATCCCTCCGTTGTCCCCGAATGAAAGGGACAAGTTCGTAGTTCTTGCTATGTGAAAAAATTTTAAGTGTCTAATCAAATCTATCCTTAAATTCGAGAACCGTAAATTCGAGAACAAGACAATAAGTTCTAAGTTTTCTCCTAGAATTTTAAGCAACTTGATGGTGCCATTATAGAAGGAAAGAAGAAGAAAGGCACTTTTTGGAAAAAAATGGAAAGATATGAATGATTGTTTATGTTTATGTTATAACATCAAGCACTAAATTCTTTTCTAATTTTCAGAGAAGATATGATCCACCAAGGTGACCAACAATTTGGAAGAGTATTCTATTTGTGGTTTAATTTGGAGGGAAAAGAAATATGATGCTCAGTGCTTCAAAGTCTTTTATCATATCTGGCCATTAAAAAGATACAAAGCCAGAAAATTAGAATATGGGGGAGCCATGAAAGCAGAGGCTTCTACCCTATGAACTCTTCTACAAGGCCATACTAGCTTGGCTTGACAATAAAATTGCCAAATTTATGTGAATTTCAGAAGAAAAAAAAGATGAAAAACATACCCTGACAGTGAAATGCAAATCAAACAAATGCATCATCAATGTACAGGATCATCCATGGCTGCCATAACAACAGCTCTTCTGTTAACAGACGACCGAACAGCATTTGTCGATTGGCACTGTGGCCGTGGAGGACACCAACCTGTTTATTCAAAAATGGTGCCATGAGTTTCAAACTCCTCTATGCCATCTCTGGATGTTGAAGAATGTTCGAAGATTTCGCAGACAGGCTTCTCGAATTCTTCTTCATTCACAATCTCCTGATGGCGACAGTCAGCGCTGCAAAACGCTTTCTCGCCCCTATCGAAACAAAGGGTGTTTAGTTTTTTTGTGAAACAAAACATTCGACAGTGTCTCAAGCAGAGATAATGAAACCATTGCATAATGTGGTTGTGACAAACCTGTATATGTATATGTCTTTCCCACTTTCAAGTTTTTTGTTGCAAAAGTAACAAAAACTCAGAAAATCAATTGGTTGACATGGAGAAGGATTGTCCAGGCTGCTTCTAACTGAGAGAGGAGATCCTATCTCATTCATCTCATTCTTGTTCAAGTTGTTCAAATCATTAGAGTGACATTCTAAAATGCAGTCACCAAAAATGTGAGTGGATTTTGGATTGGCACCATGGGATATTACACGAGTATAATCCTCGGAGAGCTCGATCTGGCTTGCAGAAAGAGACTCTACGAACCCGGAAACAGGTAGCGTTACAGATGCTAAGGTTGAAACATCTGCAGACAAAACTTTGTCATGAGGCTCAGAATCACCATTTGTCATCACTTTCTTCACAAATGGATTGGTAGAATGGAAGAAGCTGCGACCTTTTCCACCACGAGATGCAGAGACGAACCGGGTCGAGTCCAATGAACACGCCTCACTCTTCTTTGAAGGCTTGAATTCTAATGGTTCTCCAATTTCAAAGAAAACCTCTGAGCTACCACCACGTAGTGATTTGAACTGCAATGGTAGAAAGTTGGGACAATTTTTAGGCAAAGATCTAGGACCTGCCTGGGGAAAAACTGGATCAATGTGAAGATTTGGGGTCTGAGTCTTGGTTCTAACTTGGGGTCCAAAAATGATGTTCTTACTCTCAGATGATCCAAGAGGTTTAGCAGATAGGTTATTATCATCATCAAGAGAATCAATAATGCCTAATCCTACTTTACTACAATCCCAGCTCCTTCTATGGCCGCCATAGGATGATTTAGGGGATCCTATTGAGTTGCTAAGATTTGAAAACACCCTAAGTTCTAAAGGAGAGGTGGGACTTTTGACTGAATCATGATCTGAAGCTACTTTGAAATTTAAGCCAACAAAGAGACCAGGGACACTGAAAAAAGGGCTGCCTTTGGATTTGTGCCCCAACACGGCAGACTGAACAGGACACAACTCAGAACCAGAGTCAGCCATTGTTGTAGCTGATTCAAAAGTGGAACTGATCTCTCTGTGAAGCAATCTTCAACCACTGCAAATGCTGGACTCTGGCAATGGCCAAGCTTGTTTCCTGTAAACAAACTGAGACATTTCATTGGAAGAAGAAGAAGAAGAAGAAGAAGAAGAAGAGATTGAATGGAAAATTAACCAAACTAAAGAACAGACAGAATGATGATAAAGGAAACAATCGTCTCAATCATGTTTTTCCAAAAAAAGAAGAATCCAAGGAAAATAATATACACACAAAATTGGTTAGAAAATTTGTTGGACGCACCAGCAGTTACAATTTAGCGTTGGAAACGGAAGAGGTATCTGATAATGAGACATAAAATGGAAAAATAGACACAAATCTGTGAATCAAAGGGAGAGAAGTTTCTAGACTGTTCATTAATCTGCGGAAAGATCCAGTGAAAATCAAGTATCCAATGAGAGCGTTCTAACAGTCCGAAATCGACGAAATGATCCAAAAACGGAGATCAAAACAACGAAGAAATCATCAAAAGCTCAAATGAACAAGCAGTAACAGCGATAACTCAAGTACAACGATCGCAGAAATCTCATTACAAAAAAGAAAAAATCAAGAACAACAACAAAAAAACTCCAAAATGCATCAAAACAAACGAAAACAACGCCAAAGAAGAAGGAAGGAAGGGCAAAGCTAACCTCCTTTCCTGAAAAAAATGCAGAAAGAAGAAGAAGAAGAAGAAATTGAAAGTATGAATGGGTATGACTGAAACTCGCTCTGCAATCTCTCTTTCTCTCTCAGTGATGCCTCAAAATCAGCGAAGGCAGCTCAGTCACAAGCATTCCCACTTTCTCTCTCTAGAAAAATGGAAGAAAACAAAAAACCCAACGATTTTCTCTCTCTACAAATACAATGCCATTTGCAGTGAATGGCAGCCACTTTAATTTTGCCCACAGTATTGTCTTTCAATGCATTATTATTACCACTCTTTTTTTCTCTCTTCAATTTTTTTTTATTTTTTATTTTTTTTAATTTCCACGTCAGTAATATATTTTGGATGATAAAAGTTTCACCCTGGGAATGATCATGCGTTTATATAATCAAGGAATACTAATACAGAGGCCTCCTCGGAAGCTTAAAATAGACCCATGAGAGCTTATGCTCAAAGTGGACAATATTGTCCAGAGCAACGTCATGAGAGCTTATGCTCAAATGGACAATATTGTCCAGAGCAACGCCATGAGAGCTTATGCTCAAATGGACAATATTACATGAGAACTTATGCTCAAAGTGGACAATATTCCATGAGAGCTTCTACTCAAAGTGGACAATATTGCCCAAAGTAAAGCCACGAGAGCTTATGCTCAAAATGACCCAAAGTAAAACCATGAGAGTTTATACTCAAAATGAACAATATCATATCATTGTGGAAGTGGCCAAAAGTAGAGAGAGCTTATACTCAAAATGGACAACATCATCCTAACAATATATATTTTATTTATTGGGCTCAAACTTTTTATTTATTTATTTATTTATTTATGATATAATTATAAACTTTTAATTTTTTTTTAAATTAAATTTATAAATACCAAGCTCGTCTATAATTTATTTATTATCTAAATTTTAAAATATTTTCAAAAGTAAATTTGAAAACTAAGAAAAAATAAATAAATAAAATATTACGTATTTTTCTTTTTAATTTTTTTAATGTTTTAAAATATTTTATATTTGCACTTTTGGTAAACTGTGGCGGAGAATGTGGGGAGGACGAAACATCCATTTTAGTAAGGTCCATGACTGTGTGATTGGCCTTTTTTGCTTATTCACAAATTTGCCCTCATACTAACACTTTATTACAATGTTACCCCTAAAATTATATATATTTTTAATTAAAATTTTAGAGATTAAATTTGAAATTTAATATTATAAACAAAATTTAAAAAACATTCTCCCACGTTAATGATTTCCATCGAACATAAACGGCGTCTATTTAACCGTTAACTAATAATTATGTGGTCCATTCAGTCCCTATCAAACAAGTTGCCACGTCATACTGTATTAATAAACTTACATAATTTAATAATTCATTTTTCGGAACTGCCTTGTTTGTCGTTTTGCGTGACTCAGCCTTTCTTCATTCTCGATCTTAAACGTCTGATTCCGACACGTGTCTGTCAGTTTTGTGGATCCCGATGAAATCCAACGGCTGTAAACGCAAGATTCTTTTACTACTGGACCGGTCTTCTTCGGGCGGTTGATTTATTCACTGCGTGCTTTTTCTGGAAAAAAGCTCTGTTCCAGTGGGTCCAGCACTCGTAGGAAACACACGTGTCGAGTTCTGGTGGAGCCGTGGAGTTGAAAGGAGAGTTTGTCTGGCAAAGAAGGAGCATTGGAAGAGGAAGGGGTAAAAAAGTAAAAGGGTAAAAAGGGAAAAGGGTAATAAAGTAAAAATATTATTCATCAACCTTTGATGATTGAAAACTATTTTTATCAAATTATATATCCAATTTTTTAATTAAAAAAATTATTGAAACTTGTGAAATAATAGATATTTTTTATAGCAAGGTAGAGTGGCAAATCGTAGCATCGAGTGAGGCGTAACTTCTCCGAGTTTTAGCTTCGAGACCCTACAACCAATGTCGAGATGCTATATGTGTAGGTTTGCTTGGCTTGTAATGCAGTATCAAGTCGTCGGTGGGTTGGGGGGCGTTGATATTGTCCCCTCCTAATTTCCTCACTCGTTCGACTATGTCTTACGGTAGAAAATAATGTGATTTCACCTGGTGTGCAGGAGGGCACCTCTGTTTTTCTTTTAGTGGTGGGTCCCGTGCCTTCCCTAAAGAAGAAAGGCCATCAATTTACTCAACTCGCCCTTTTTGGATAGGATTAGTGGAACAACTCCGAACGTTAGGAAAGATAAGGGAAGACCACCTAAACGAACCGACTGAAAGGACTTGGCTTATTCGAATCGAAGAATAGCGGCTTCCAGATCAGTCTATCACGAATAGCTTCGTTGCTTGATCGACGGGAGGAGCGTCTTGAAGTATGAGGCATAAGATCAAGCGTTTTGACTTTGTCTCTCGGGTTCCACCACAGGTTGATATATATATATTACCATAATTGACCTTAAATGCTCAGCATAATTTAATAAGATTAATAAGAAAATTTAGCTGTTTTTTAAAAAAATATTTATAAATAATTATGTTAATGGAATAATAATTTAATATACATAAACTATTTAGCTGTGAGTTTAGCATATTTTTTATGAAAATAATATAATTGGTATTTTTTAAAAAATTAAAATAATTTAAGAATTATTTGCGACGATTTTGTATAGAAAGAAAAATAATATAAATAAAAAAATTGAACATCAGTTGTATACTTCACCCGCGCAAACGTAACTGGAGCCTTTGTTCTTCTCGTTCCAGTCTCTCTGTACGATGGCAAGTTCCGAATCAAAACCCAATGATCATCTTATTCCCTTGCCGGAATCTGAGTCGTTGCCAGAAGCTGAATCTGAATCGCAGCTCTCAGTTCTCCTATTCCGTAAATTCTTCGCTTCTTTTTTTCTCTTTCTCTCTAATGCACACACACTCAAAAGGCGCGCAAAAACGCTTTCTCGTAATGAAAATATGCCTGCCTGACGTTGTATGGCGAGATTTTTAGTTAGATTTGTTGTACTTATTGTGAAAATCGGGCACTGTTAATCGTCTACTAGTTGTGCTTGAAGAAGTAAGAAATGCTTTGAGATTAAACTCTAGGTAGGTGATGAAACTTCGACTGGATTGCATTTGATAATGTTCGGCGCAGGTTTGACTGGAAACGGCGATTAGGTTAACTTTCTTCGCTTCTGATACTATAAAATTGTGTAGCACAAATCCGAAATAGATAGAGGTTGTTTGTTTTAGACAAATTATGAACAAATCGGCAGTGATAGTTGTACTTCCTTATGACGAGGAGGTATTTGTATTCTTAAACTTAAGAGTCTTTCTCCAAATGTTGGCTCTGTTGGCACTTTATTCTTAACTCTATTTGAATCGTGAATCGTGTTCAGAAATGGCCAGTCAGTACTCGCGTATTATGATTCTACCTCCATTTATACGTGCAGTCCATTTTTATATGATTGTTTTGCTTCGCTCATCCGTTATTTTTAAGTTCTGTAATTCTAGAAGGAGTTTGATTGATTCGCTAGCTTCGAGACGGTTGTACTTGGAGAAAGGTTGCTCCTCCGCAAATTTACAGGCTTGAAAATTATACCAGACCAAATGTACTCATGAGATTAGATCTGTTCTGAAGAGAGGCGGTAAATCATAGCCGAACAACGATGAAAACTTCAAAGCCTTAATATCAGTTCGACCAAGACGTGCTTGTTTTCATCACAAAATCATTTTATCGTTTTCTCTTTCCTTCTTTGCATGTTGATGTTTATCACACCCTGATCTTTGGATTACTCTGTGTCATCCGATTAGATAACACTGGTTCTGGTATTTTTATATTTGCGCAGATATATCACAACAGGCCCAAGGGGCTATGGAGAACATGCTTAGAATGATCAGGTTTGTTGATTATGGAGAGTAGCTCGATTACTTTTATTTTTTATGCATGTTTTTTATTTTAAATTTTCAGGAGTTGTTGTAAACTGATAAGCTGTAAGTGGGGAGAGCGAAATATTTTTAATTATGGAGGAGTTCTTCTACTCCTAATGACTCCAAATTAATTGCATAAAACGTCATAATGGTACGTATAGATTCTCATGCTAACCATAGTCCTCTTGTTTTCCACTGTTTGCAGTGAAATCGATCAAAATGCTGTTGGTATATTGGAAGACATAGAGAAGTGCAGGGGTTCTGCTCTTGACAGGAAGGGAGTGCTAGAGGAAGAGAAACAACAATTTCAACAAGCTGCTTACACTGTTTTAGACATGCTCAACAACGGAGGGGGAACACTGTAAGATTTCTCCCAAAATTTCTGCACATTTCTGCCAGTACGTGTCCCTTTAATATATTTACACTATCACTCATCTCTTGTTTCTTGATAGTTGTAGACCATAAGTCATCGGTTTAGGCCTTATGTAAACCCAGTAGATATTGTTTTTGTCTTCAGACAAAAAATAAATGATCACCCTCTCTTAAAACATTCAAGTCTTCTACTTTAGAGCCATCAGCCATGAAAATTGAGCTCCCTCTCTTGCCAAATCTTTTCTCTGCAATCCATTGTCAATCAGTTATCTTCTAATTAAAAGATGTCATCTACATTGACATTAAAAAGGTATATAAGGTGTATAAAAAGCCAAGCCCTTTGTATGATTAAGCCAACAACAATCATGATTTGTTCTGTCTGATCCAAACTCGATTCAATAAATTACACAACCATGATAACTAGGTCTTTAAGTGTCGTCTTTATGAGACATAAAAATCTAGTTATTGACTTAAATTTCTTATTTCACCATCTTCTTCCTATCAGATTAAAATCATATGATTAAGCCAACAAATTTTTGTACTTTAAGAAGAATAGGTACTTAGCGTTGGATTGTAATTTCTGAAATGTTTCCTGGGATTGTTTAAAATGTATGACGCAAATTATACTTCACACAAATCTAATCATAATACCTGCCAATCCGAAAAGTTCTTCAATCGACTTGGGCAGAAATACCAGTTTTCCCATACCCTTGCCATCTTTTGTACTTTCATCTGGATGGTGCTCGTGAATTATCACCCTGATGCGATCTGTATGTGGCAATGGTGTAGATGCTTCTGGCGATCCTATAACATAATTGTGTGAATTGAGCTACGAAATGTGCTTATCCAGGAAAAGTCCAACATTTGAAAATACATGGTATCCAAGTTGCTCGAACAAAAGTAACTCGATTAAGATTAGAACATCTAGGAAGTGTGCTTTGTGCTGAATCAAGTTGATAACACAAAGTGCTGACAAAATTGATTCAATATTTTTTAGATTAAAAGTTGGATTTTTTTAGTTTATCTTCTAAGTTATAGAAAAAGTTATGAATGCTCAACCGTACTCTGTTTTTAAAGAGACGAATGTAAAATATTTTGATAAAGCTAAATATAGTTTACTTGAAAAACAAAGTGACAACACAGTTCTTCCACACATAAACATTATGTCCTGATGATTCTAGAATGTGCTTGCATGTTGTTGTAACTTGCCACAATCAGAGTAGATATATGTTCAGTGAAAAAAATAAATTCCCAAGAAACTATTTATGATTTCTCCACTTTATGCATGCTTTCTAAGATAAACTAATTAGAAAATAATGTCATAACTGTTAATGTCATTCCACAATTTCCTTACCTTCCATTTTTTGATCTCCATGATAATCTGGTAGTCTCTGATTTTGTGTCTCATTCGGTTCTGTGAACTGCAAAACAACATGCGATGATGATCATCTAGTTAAGGTTCTTTTTATCGTTCTCGTAAGTGAGTCCTTTTCTCTGGTAGGAAATCATTAAGAGCTAGTTTGTTCAAAGAATATAGGGAAAGAAAGAATATTTGGTATTGTACTGATAATTTGTCCAAAGCTAATTTGTATCAACGTCTATTTTTCTTTCAAGGCATAGGTTTAACTTTCATTGAGAATTTCAGTACAAGTTGCATCATTCAATGCTGCTTGCTCATTCTTTTCTATTTGTATTTTAGACAAAATTAGAATTAGTTTATGAATGAATATTTATTTGGTAACTTACAAAGCTCTTCTATGGTTTACTCTATTGGACTTATTTCCCCTCAAATTTGAAATGTAAGCCAATAGATAAATAATTTCCAAATTTCCCTTTCAATTTGTTTTTGTCAAATATTCTTGACCAGAGAAGAAATTGAGATTCTCCCTTTATATCTTATGTTATTAACTCATTTTTCACTTTACTACATACTAAGTTTCATAAGTGAATTTATATAACTAAAAAAAAAACTTTAGCAACATTCATTTTCCAGAAAATGAATCTTATAACTTTGATCTACTTATATCTTATTCTGTAATTTTTCTGCTATATTCTTGCAGGAAAAGTTGACTTTCATCAGTCTAGGGTGGAAAAGTACAAGTTGTCATAATTCTCCTCCTATTTTATTCTCTAGACATGGGTAAGGAGAACACATTAATGCCTAGCCTATTTTCACCATATGCATAAACATTTTGCTTGAATCTTGTTCGCCTATTTCACACTTGTATAGATGATATTTTTGGAAGTCTTTCATTTTCAAGCATGAAAATCAGCAAATTGACTAGTTTTAATAAAGAAACTCTTATCCTTTAGATAGCAGTTAACCCGAGTCAACTTGATCCTAAAAAATCATGATTTTGAGATTAATTTTGCTGTAAAGTTTCCTGGTATGTAATAAATACCTGCTTACGTTCTTAGTAATATATTTAGAAGAGATCATTTCTCCTGGATACTTCTCAAAGTTATATTCAAACAACAAGGCTTCTAACGTTCGGCATTGCACTAACGACAAGCTAATCATGTCCAAATTGTAAACCACTTTATTGAATAATAAAAGAAGGGTACCTCTGAATTTAGGTCTTCCAGCAACTCTGAAAAGTAGGGTATTTCGTTTTGCTCCTCCTTTTTCATCCCCTTCAAGTGCTGATTGTGCAGCACAAAAGTCAGCATAAAAAAATGTGCGTACTAGACACGAGTTTTATTAGGATTATACACGGCAAGTTTATGCAGTTACTATCTTGATGATGATATCTTTAATCTCAAAGGCTTCTGATATAAAATTTGTTTATCTTGTAATAATTGTATTATAGATCCACTATTTTTCTAACCTCAGTGAAGTTGATGAAAAGGGTTTTTCCATCTTCGTTGTTTGGTTGTAACATTTGCTTAAAATGATGATGACTTATCCTGATGACTTGGGAGAGTCTTCTAGTTCTCACTGTAAATGGCTGTGGGATATTCAACATCACAGCAATTTCCCCTGCCATCTGTGGAGATTCCAGCTTTGACAAAATCTGAAAATCAATTCATGCAAATATATTACGAAAAAGGGTGAAAAAATCAGGTTCATTGGATTTTCCTCTCTTTTCCTGTTGAGGATGGAAAATATCTCAACACGAGTACTGCAGATGCAGCCGCCCTTCCATTTTAAGTATCACTGAATTGCATCATTATTACCCAAATTGTCTTGGTTCTACTTAATTGTTAGAGAGCTAGTAGATAAATCTTATTTGTTTTGTTTAGAGATTTGGAAGACTAGGAAGACTGCTTAGGTTGGAATGGGGTTATTTTCTAATACTAGTTTGAGGTGGGGGGAAAAAAAAAGTCTTTCAATAAGGATCTTGTATTCCTTTCCAATCTCAATGCTCGAAAAGACATTATATCATAATATGAATTTTCCCTTCCTGACGTCATTCATGACAGTACTTTGTACACTTCTGTCAATTTCTTCTTGCAGGAAAGTTTCTCGAGCATGAAGTGTGGGTTTCAGAGTCTTACTTGAGCTTGAAGAATCAACTTGTAAAGATAGTTGGGTGCTATGATATATGAATGAATGAGATATTATCTTCTGTTGGATGGTGCATACAACACACTATTTTTGTTCAGTCTATAATCACTACAGGACAGATCTCATCCTATCCTCTTCTGTTGTCTTACTTCAGTTCTTGGTTTATTGAAATTCAAGATGTGCACTGCTTGTACTGTCTGAATATCCATCAATTGCCAAACAGATTATCACTCCTAGGCAACATAAGTTTTCTTAAAGATACTGACAATCCAATTAGATACTTATTTAAAAAAAATATAATTGTGTGCTTTGGATTTCAGGGATCTTGCTTGCTGGGACAAAGCTCTCTTTCTTCACTCTGGATCTTCTAACCATTTATAGATTCTTTTGCCACCAATTTCACTGGAGTTTGATTTTCATTATAACAGCTTAGAAATACATTACTTGAATAGACTAGGGTCTGTTATATAAATTATACAACTGTTTCTTTGAGTTCGTTTTAAGTACCTAGAATTTTATTATAACTACTTAATTGTCTAACTTTACCTTGTCAGCATCTGTAATTTGGTCGTGAATATTTAAAATTTCTTACATTATATAATGTAATGCATAGAAATAGGCAATAACCTTTTAACACAACAATGAACTGCTCTACGTTACCTGTTCAGTTCCAGTCTTGTACACGATCACATCCTGCATTTTTATAAATGTAGTTCAGATTAGATTTGATTCCAAGAGAACATGGAATGCAGATGAAAAAACACAAGATTACTTACCACTGATCCAGACACCAAAATGTAGAAATCTGTTGGTATCTCATTTTGTATTATAATGTCAACTTTAGGTGGAAAGTACTCGGCTTTCATCTCAGACACCTGCACAAATATGTATTAGGCCAACAGGAGAACTGAGAATAGCTACAAATTTAGCTCGGTTAGTTTCCAGATATTCTTCTGTTAAATGGTGAAGGTAAGTGCTCCAAAGTTCTACTTTTTTTTTACTTCATGCTGCATGACTTGGTAGTCTATATTACGACTCTCTCTTTTTTTTTTTTTCTTTCTTTCTTCTTTTTTTTTTTTTTTTTTTTTTTTTTTTTTTTTTTTTTTTTTTTTTTTTTTTTTTTTTTTTNCGTCATCTCTTGAACAGGAAAAAAGTTCTCTTACCAATTGGGCGATTAAGTCGTTAGATAGATCCTTGAATAAGTATGCATTCTCAACTGTACGACGGAAAAGGTGCTGGGCAATACTGGTTCTGATTGCTTTAGGTAAATCCTCCAACACCTCTTCTTGCTTCAACTCTGCTGTCTTGAACTTGAGCTGCATGTGCGCCAACATTTGATCTTTCAAGCTTTCTGGCAGTCTATTCTTGCTTCCATAACGCAATATCTCATTTATGGAATCCCTCTGGTAAGTGACAATGCAATTCATTTATTATAAAGTGTAATGCTGAAAGAGAACTTAGAATGAGACATGGCACTAACAAATGGTTTTTATATGCTCCGTAATTCTAAGACAAGAATATTAATAGTAAAAGGAGTCCATTATTACTCATTGCTTCTTGCAATATTGAATTAGTTGATTTAGTAGTTCCAGGTTTAAAATTATGTTTTCTATTGATACTATGCTTTGTTTTGGAAACCATTGATTATTACCAAACATAGACATAGTCACAGGGTAAGATTCGTGCTGTAGCATTTTCTTGTTACATTGCCGGTAGACATCACAAATACCATGTTTTCTATGTTAGACTGGTTCCTGTAACTAGATTGAGTGCATAGAGCAAAAGGATAAATTACCATGATAAATGTTCGGATAGCACTGTGAACGATAAGATTTGTCATGTTTCCTATCAAGTAAGACGTGAGGCCGATGTTGAATAACATGTAGCAGATGCTAAAAATCTTCTCCCCTAGATTAACTGCATGCAAGTCCCCATAACCAACGGTGGCAAGTGTGACAATTGACCAATATATTGAATAGGTGTAGCCAAGCCAGATACTTCTGCTTTTAAAATCTTCTACTTCAATTCCAATCCATGTATTTTCTGCATCTTTATGATGAATTGCCAGCCAGTAGTAGAAACAACCAGCTGAATGAACTGCCAACAGTGTAACCTGTCATTGGAGAACAACCCAAAGATACTTCTATTTAAGCAGTGGTCTGAGAGTAGAATATTACAAGTAAGTTTGTTATCCCCAGAAAGAAGTCTTACACAAATTAGTTTGATGAGTCTTGTTAAAAAGTAACTGAAGCGTATGTCTTTCTCCAGCCTGGATTTGAGGCAATTTGTCAGTTAGATTAGTTCTGAGCAAGTAGTATGAAAATGCTTTTTTAATTTTTGAAATCTTTACCATCAAATAATCTACTTCCGTTATACATTGAAGTGCAAGCAACATGTTACCTTGAGAAAAGTTCACTAACACGCCTTAGTCGCCAGAACCGAAGTAAGTTGAGGAAGCCGAAGACCTCATTGCGGTTCATCTCTCCAGTGAAAATTCTGTATATTACCTGAAATGGAAGAGTGGAGGCTACGTCCATGGGGAACCACAGGCTTGTAAGGTAACTGTAACAACACATAATTTTCTATTAATCTAATAGCTGTTCTGAAATTTTCTTCAGTTATTCATTTCACACTGCACCATTCACCTAAGTCATATTTGTTTATATATTTTCTACCAATTACAATTTACAACCTATTCCATTCAAATCTTAGATCAAAAGATTAGAGGTTTGAATCTCTATGATAAAAATTTCTTTCTTCTTTGTTAGAAAAGTAATCATATTGTTTTAATGCCCTCTATTTGCAACTTCTACATATGTGCAGTTGTCGTCTTGTGCTAAATTGTCATTTATTGTATAACTGTACTGTTTCCCCTTCCATCAGCTCTTGAAACCACTTTTGAAGATTTCAATTTTCAGAACAAGTAGATGGAAGAACAAACCCAAACCAAAATATTACTTGGAATGGGTAAAATGAACATACCGTACAGCAATCTTCTTGTGATCATCAACGAGGAGATAAGTGGATTTATCCAAATAAGCCACGAAGAAGGTCAAGACAATATCAAGGGCAAAGAATGCATCCACCACCAAATCAACGGGTAAAAGAGACCCAGTTGCCACTTTCTTGAAGGCAAGTTCAAAGGGAGATACCCACGCTGAGTACACCACTAGCACTACCAGGAAAGTTTGCCACCACCTGCATTGCATCATCATTCATATTCCAAAATGCCCAACCAAAGTGGTCCGCTCCTTTCTCTCGCCAAAAGCAAGTAAGACAAATTCTTGCTTTTGACTTGTTTTTCAAATTCTAATTTTTCATATATCAATACTTCTTATAAAAAAAAATCATTTATACTGTATGTGTTCTTTCATTTACAGCTAATGAAATTCATCCTCATATATGGCAAGAAAAAAAATATATTTTCAATACTGAATATCATGGATCACGAACCTATCACACAACCGGTAGGATCAAATTTATTAGCAGAGAAACTAAGAACTAAGATATGAAAGTACTTATGGTGTGTAAACTTAAACTATATTGTCTCTTAGAATTGCATCTACAAGTTGTTGAATTGACTCACCGATATCTTCTATCATACGGAACTATAATGAACTTGTTCAGGTTTGAGTATCCATCGGTCACAACAGTTCCAAACGCCGGCAAAAGGCTGCTGGAAACCGACGTCAAGTTCTTTATTTCGCCACTTGAGTGCCGCCGGAACAGCAAAGGCAACGGCGACCTTGTTTCGGACATTGGTGTCGTCATTGTGTTTCAGCCTCTGCAAATTCTAATGACCCAGAAACAAGACGGTCACTTTTCCTGCATGCCTGAGACTTTTTATGCACACAAAAGAGGTAACTTTTACGCGAACCCCGTGAGTTCAACTTAATATATATTAATTAAAGGGGAAGGTGGCAATGAGCATTCGTTGAATTGGTGTAAATAAATTTAAAAAAAGATCATTTCGTGACTGTTATACATCAAAGATAAGATTTATTTTAGTGATCCATGTTGACTTGCATTATTCTATGAATCGATCCCATGCTCAAGAGATGATGTCTCATAATTACTCTAATAATTGCGATTTTTATATGTAAAATGCTTGTATTATGAAGAGTTGACTCTTAATTTCAGGACTTCATTAGGGGAGAGGACTTTAAGGAAGGCTTTGTGGATCTCTTTTACCATCATTAAACATATGGTTAGTTTCTTGCTTCTTTGAATGAACGAGGTTGTCCTATGCATTATATATATATATATATGTTAGACGAATATGACTTTCCATAATGGTATGATATTGTCCCCTTCGAGCCTAAGCTCTTATGGCTTTGCTTTGGGCTTACCCAAAAGGTCTCGTGCCAATGGAGAGAGTATTCTTTGTTTATAAATCCATGATCATTCTCTAAATTAGCCGACGTAGGACTTCCATCTATATATATATATCCTTAACCTTAGGTAAACTGGAAGCTTAACCGTGAAAGTAAAAGGCGAATCTGAGGTCAGAATAGGATGCTAGTGAATAAATCCTTAAATAGGATGGTAGTGAATAAATCCTTATGAATTTGTGAACTTAATTTGAGATCTAATCACTTTATTCTGTCAATAATAATAATAATAATAAAGTATTGATGGTTCATTAATTGTTAGGGGTGGTTTTTTAAATAGAAAATATTTATAGATTTGTTGTGTATCGTAGAATTTTAACAACTTTATGTCCGATCTTTCTTGCTGTGATCAATTAGCAATTAGATATTTTATTTCCTTTTCCAATTTTACCCTCTACTGTCTGCCATAATTAATTCTATTTTCAACTTAAATTCCTTTTCCAATTTTACCCTCTCGTGTCTGACATAATTAATATTTTGTTGTAGACAAGCTTTTTCTTTAATTGGTTTATACAATGAATCTATGTTCATATTCTCTTTTAGATTTTCAATTTTAATAACCACAGTTTTTAACTTTCTTCCGTTTTCTTAGCTAGTCCATTTTTCACTCTATTTTTTTATTTGTGAAATTAATATATATATATATATATATATATATATATATATATATATATATGTATACTATTTTTCTTCTCATTATATAATTATTTGACCAATTTCCATCCTAGTCACGTAGTGTGTGTGTGTATTTATCATTTTATTTTAGTGGCCACTATAATTATATGTGATAATCTTATCTTACGCATAAAAAAGTGTAAAAATGAATCGTTGATTGACTTTTTTTTTTTTTTTTTTTTTTTTTTTTTNTAGGAACATAAGCTTGTTTATACATACATTCATATGTTTCAACTACGACAAAATTCTTACAAATACAATATATTTTGAACCTTATTTAATAACATTGATTAATCAGAAGCTGACTTTGGAAATATAAATAATAAATTGTCGCAACTTGCAAGAAATTTTAGAATAATTAATTATATTATATACTTTTATAATTCCGCCCAAACGAAATGGCCGGCCAGGGTAGTAACTAATATAATAAGAAAAGGACATTAGTGACCAGAGAAGGAACTACAGCCAACCGATCTCTGAAGGTGACAAGAAAAATAAAGAATAAATTTTATTCTTTATTTTTCAAGACATTTCATTTACAAAGTGGAGCGCCACATTCCTCTGCCTCCCCTCTTTACCTGTAGTAGAACGCTTCTTACCATAGAATACTCTTTTGCTATATCTCTTCATTTCTTTTAATTTCAGGTTCAGCTTAAAACCGTAACGAAAACATGTCCAATAAATATGATCGATTACATTTACTCAAAACACTGGAATCCCGATTCATTAAGCGAATCGAGGCACCTTAAACCGGTATTCCAAGCAAAAACAAGCTCTATCACACTAGAAGGCTGGAACTACTAAAACAATTGATGTTGAACCAAGTAAATGGTTGCATGGATGTTGCGAGACTATATAGGTTGAAAACCGAAAGGCAAAATCTGCTCGATTGATATGGATTACATGTATTGAGCTAACCATTGCTTACACATATCGAGCACGGGGAGGGCGTTGGCGTGCAATGCCTGAAAGAGAGATGGACAGCTCAACATGAGTAGTTATTGTTTCTAAATCAAGAACCAAAATCACAAATAATCTCCACATTGGTCACCATTACATTCCACATGAGTTAAATGAAAAAAATAAGTTTGAAACCCCAACAAAAAAAAAAAATAAAAAAAAATAAAAAAAATAATTATAATAACCTGTTCCATTGTCGATTTTAAATCTTAAAAGAGCGGTAAAACAAGCACATTTTAAAATTTTCAACGATCGAGAAATTTTAAAACAGGTAAAAAGACGATTATAGTAGGTTTGGAGAAAGTATTTACAAATTTTCTTTTGAAAGAGCTAACATAAAGAATATATATGTATATATAGATTGTTTGTGGTGAAGATGGCTGACCTGATGAGCTACATACTGAACATCAGCAACACTTCCACTTCGAGAAGCAATTTGGAAAGCACTTTTCAGACGACCACAGACCACACAAGCCAAAACTTTTCTGTATACACAACATGAGGAGGATGAATTCTACTAAGAACATGTTCTCTAATCCCAACATGCCATGTCCCTTTTCAAGCTACTTCCAAACAAACTCCTATTTATAACTTACTGTTTACGTATTTAATAATTAGAAGAAAGAAAGCTCGGGTTAATCAATCGGTCGGTCTTTGAAACATACCCAACTTTCCAAGGAGAAAAAACAAATCTTGGCCTATAATTCAACACACCCTTTATTTGGTTGATAAATTACAGCTTTTTTCAAAATAAGGAGAAGCCTTGAGATTCCCTTTTAACAATTACAGCATGAACTCTCTTCATTCCAATTGAAGGAGTTCTTGTGCAACTTCCTTTGGATGGGCTTCTATCCCCTTTTCGTAGTTCCATGTAAGACAGTCATTACACAAGGACACAAATCAGACAGAAGTGCAAATTGATTACCTGTGACTGCTAGTCAACATATCTATGAGACGGTCTGGTCGCTCCTTGTGTTTGTTAGCATATACATTTATTGCAGCTCCCAAGACCTGCCATTCCGAAAACAAGCATGGTTAAAACATGTGGGAGAGATGAAACATCATACAGATTCTGCTATATGTTATACAATAGAACAAAAGTACAATTCCCTTACCTGGTCCCAATCGCCATCTTCAATGGTGCCCTTAATATTTCTGAAGAACTCCGTCAACTGACCGCCTTTCTTCCTCTCAGCAAGCGATGCAGCAACACCAGCATATATATCAACAGCTGGAGGGGACGGAAGACGGTGTTAAAGCATCAATAGAAAAATTACAGCGACAATTTCATGAATTAGAAAAGAAAAGTTGCCCAGCCAACACAATGCAATTACTACCTGGAAGACCAAATTGATATATAATCTGAAAGGCCAAGTCAAAGTTTTTCTCCACAAGGGTCTCAGCGATCTTACACCTTCTCCTGAAACACACAGCAATTGAATTTCTTCATTTGCTACTTGTGAGCTATACAACTTTACTTGAGTAAAATTATAGTAAAAAGCACAAGGGTCTTGGTATGTGACTCTTATCACAATCTCTCTAAACATTGTGATCCACTCTTAGCAATAAGATTTTTTTTTTTTTTTTTTTTTTTTTTTTTTTTTTTTTTTTTTTTTTTTTTTTTTTNATTGGAAATAAAATATTTCTGATGTATATGGAAAGATCAAGAGCGAAATGGCAGACCTTGTTCATGAATCATGGAAAAGTAGTTTAGAACATTACATGTACAAAAAGTGTAAGAGCATTCAGGAAGCCATTCACAGAGACTCACACAAGGTACTTTTAGCCAAAATTTGACTCTTATTCATCTTATAATTTTATATACTTGGGATATTTTAAGACATCATCTTCCCTAATAAATCAAGTGGTTACTGGCTTACTGCATATTACGAGGAAAATAAAATCATCGTTGATGAAGGTAATAAAACCTGAATGTTTCAGGATCATTTGGATTTCCAAAGAGTGAGTGTTTCCATTGAGGTCCATCTGAATCATTGAATGACTTCACAACTTCCACCTAAGAATACAAAAAATTCATAAGAGTTTCTAGAATTACTTGTATAAATTGCACCTCCACCAATGACTAAAATACGCTATACAACTGCTAAGAAAAAGTCTGTGATTTTAAGTTTAAACTTGTATCGGAATGAACAAACATCTATCTGTATTAATTTTATAGGAGTCGAGCATCTATATGTTATTTGGAGACTAATCCAGTTTTAGCATTATATGATTGAAGAAAAGCAATAACATCCATTAGACGTCAGACATTACTTGGATTGAAATCCTGGCAGAAAACCTGACAAGTCCTTCTTCAGAAAGCTTCTCAGAGGCACTTCTCACTCTAACTCCCTTTACCATAGGCTTGGTAGAATCTCCACCTTTATGTCGAGCTGATAGTGCCTCATCAAAGTGCATCTGTATTTAAAATGAAAATTGAATGATGAAGCCAAAATTAGTTGAACAAGTAGTGGAGTACAGGAGTTATAATTAAGATATACCTTTGCATGTTCTAAATGTTTGACTGCTTCCTCTGGTGAGTAAGAATTCATAAACAACTGGATACAGCAAAGACCAGCAGCAACATGATCCTGTTTCAATACCTGTGTAACATAGAGGCAAACAATAAGAAATTTGAAGAAAAGCTGAAAAGAAAAACAAGACGCTTGAACACAAGCCAACTAAAGTACATGGCTTCGAGTGACTTCTTTTGTGTACACTAGTATTATTAATTCTTTTTATTTTTTATTTTTCTGAGTTGAGCATGTTAGAGTGTTGATTTAAATCTTTAACCTCCTGGTCGAGAAACAATACTTGAATTAATTGAGTGATGCTCAAGTTGGCTTGTGTGTACACGAGTGTTATAGCAACATTATGCCTAGAAGGTGCTTGTTTTTACAAAGGGCCAACAAGGCCACAAAACCGGGCAAAAAATGTGAATGGGGCTTGAGTTCTCCTTAAGACTTGTCATGAGCATGTCAAGATCATGACACTGCACGGTTGAAAAAGTATGCGACACTAAGCAATTTGGAAAAATTTTCCTGACTACCCAAAAAGGTAAGCTAGCAAAGGTAATCTTCTTTTATTACATTCTAAACCCTTCCCTTCACATTTAGGCTCAAAATCTAATTCATGAACTATTACAAAAAAAGCGGAAGTATCGCTATCCAACTAAAGACTACACAAAATGATAAAAGAAGATTATTCATCATTCCCCCTTCACTAACAGTGTCCTTAAGCCCTCTACAATCCCTTTTATCCCCTTCACAGTCTTGTCTACAAACACAAAACCGGAAGAAAAATACTTGATAAAATTAAGAGCCTGCCAAATATTTCTGCAAGGAACATGGTAACTAGCAATATAAAAGGCTTAAGTAACATGGTCATGACAACAGATAAAGAAATCACTATTTTACAGATATGGGAGATTAAAAGGTGGTTTAAGGAACCATCTTGGCACAGTTAGGACAATATTATGCAAGATTTCATTTTGATTCAATCAAAACTTATCACAATAGTAACTTCATTGTTCTTTTTGTTCCAACGATAGTACTCAAGTACTAGACAGTTCAGCAAGTTTGGCAGTTTTTTAAATTTCAAACTACTGTTATGCTTCATTACACCCATTAGCTAATTATTTTTATTCAATATAGGGAGGCATCAAGTAAATGAACTTAAATATCTTGGTAACACCACATTGACCCAATCCCTCAAAATTAAAGTCTTAAAAAAGAGGAAATGATGGTACCTGAAACACGTATAAATAATTAAAATGCCTGTGCATTTCACAGAAGTTACAAGTACGAGCAAGTGCGGTTGCCATATACTGATTCATTGCTCCATCCTCCGGTTTAGTAGATGATAATTTTAATGAAATCACCTCCTCAAGAACAGACATAGCACCATAACCAATACAAAGATCACAGAGATCATCAATGGTCCCATAGTCGGTTGCTAATGGATCAGATCTTTGGGGTGAAGATGATGAGGTGACAGTTCCCACACTTGAGGGTTGAGGAGGCGCAGGAACAGAATCTAGAGGGAAAAACAGCATGCAGGCGTCTCTGTAATGTCCATGCTTAAACATAAATCCAAGCAACAGTTGACGTGCATACTGCAAAGAACAAAAGCACGTATCACTGACCCCATCTCATTTCAAATAAATCTAACCCAAAACATATACTATAGAAAAGTACAGTTTATTTGAAAAAAATGGCAAAGAAAAAAAGGATGGGCCTCCAATATAAGATAACGAGAGAATGCTGTGTTACAAAAAGAATTGTGTAAAGCATTCCAAGAAGAGGCTGTAAACTGTACATTTTCACAAAAAACTCCGAAAGAAGAGATCTTATCTGAGAACAGTCTTCAACACCTCTTAGAAGGGTACTTGACTTAAAAGAGAAACCATACCATTTTTAGAGGGGTTAAAAGGTCTTGGAACACATTCAACACCTCTTTATGTGTTACAATTTGCTTCTAAGGCTTTTTATAATTATTGGTCAGGCAATATTCCGTTTAATTGGAGCCCCTTTCAATAGGTTTTGGCTCATCTTTGTTGGACGTTTTTTTGTATGTTGTTTTATATTCTATGATATTTCAATGAAAGCTCAATTACTTTTTTTTTAAAAAAAAGGAGCTATGAAAAGATGAAACTCTTCTTTAATCATGTAATGAGACGTGAAGAAATGAAACTCGGCTTTTCTATCCTTTAAAACAAAGAAGAGAAACCAGCTATAAAACTCAAGAAAGGAGAAACATGCACATAGAAAAGAATGGAAGGCCAATCAATAAACACATAAGGCCACTCACTGCCAATATTGGGTGCTTTCTGTTCTCATATTGTGCACGCTACCGTGAAAACGGATGTGCTAATGTCATACCTTTCCTTCTTCAAATCATTATTAAAATACAAAAAGCAGTAACAATTAGAAAAAAAATTTCAGGGCAAGAAGCATTGCAAAACACAAACAGGAGTCATAGTGCCAAGGATTACAGACAAGCTGAAGTATATATGCAAACAGATTAGGCTTACTTCTTGCATGTAACTAACACATTCAGTAAACCGAATGCTGTCCAAATTACTACGAGGTCCATCGTCATACTCTAAATGTGAACTATCATTTGCAGACTCTAGAATCCATCGGTATCTTTCTGACCGAGGAAAAGTTGATGGCATATGTAGAACATTGAGATAAGAATCTGCAGAAAGTGAATCATCTAATATCGTTGGGGCACTTTTAGCCAAATGCTCGTACCTGCAATTCAATTTCTATCATTTATTTCGATAACAAATCATCTAAGCAACTGAGTCATGTAAACAATACGGGGTTCAATTGAAATGATATATAGAATAGCATTGTTTTATAACAAACTCTTCATGTGTCAAAACTAACAACTTCTAGCACTAGAGAGGCTAGGGAAGAAGTGGAAGTGAAGACACTAAAAATGGAAGTACCAAAATTCTATTGACAACCAAACTGAAGAAAACAGAAAGTAATAGCTCAAATGTAATAAGCATACTACCAAAAGAGGCAATGGGAAATAAAAATTGAAAGACTTACAGGTTCTCCTTTTTGTTGATCAAAGAAACACCAAAAGAAATCAAATTTCATCAGATTGCACAGCAATACATCTAAAATATCTTATATTGTATTCAATAAACATTCTGTTGAGAATCGTAATGATATCTCATCAACTAGCCTGCCATTTTTTAGATTCAAGGAAATACAAATCAGCTACAAGAATGAATGGTCAAAGATGGTTGCCACTCGCACAAGCCAAAATACATGAGATGAATGGAAAACTACTACGGGTTATTTAGAAACTATTTCCAAAATAGTTGTATTTTTCCATATTTCCTTCTATTGAGAGTTATCACAAATGACCTTTTTTAAAAAAATTACAGCTTTGTTGGTAGTAATTCAGTTTGCATAATAATATTGACTCTTACTAATTCAAATAAAATTTAAAAATTAAAAATTAAAAATTAAAAAATAAAAAAAATAAAAAGTATATTTTCTAGGCAGTTTTCCATAAAAGCCCTTAATGCAAGCAGAATGGCATCCTATTTATTTTGACAATATAACTACAATAGAAAATTTCCATTATTATATAAAATTTGTCAATGATAGTTAAGAAAACATGCATTTGCATTCGTTTTTTCTTAAATATTATTATCAGCTTTCTATTTTCTTCACCTCAGCCGCCCTAGACCTACGTCATTCGAGTTTCTATTTCTTTGAACTGGAAATTCTAGCAAAAGAACGATGGAAGAAAAAGAGAAGAGAAAAATTGAAAGTCAAATATTATCTTACATGGATCGAACAGTAGCAACCTCCACAGGAGGGCCTCCTTCAATTGTATTGATAATGTCTTGTACAAAAGTCACGGAATCCCCCTTGTACAACTGAAAAGCTTGCCTGAGAAGCATTGGTGACAATACAGAATAAGGTTACTTGAAAACTTGCTATGAACCAGATGAAAACAGTAGGTCCTTTTAAAAGATAAAAATAAATACTTGAATTTCACACGTGCTTGCACATAGTGTTCCATCCGTATCAAAGCATGGCCCCATGCATTCCAAACAGGGAAAACATCAATCTGAGAGATATACAAAAGCAAAAATTTATATTTCACATCATTGCAAAAGGAAATGGCTGTGACAATATCAAATCCATATTACCTTGCACTTTTTGCATGTATATACAGCCATGCTATATCTCTCGTCCAGGATCAACCTATCACGGAGACGAGCAGATGACTCCACATCAGCAATATCGTCAAGAGATGCAGCAATTCCTGACCCCAAGAGGCTTTGAAGTAGCTGAGCACGAACTAGCCAAGTGTCAGCCTGAGAATGAGCCTCAGAAAGCTCGTCTGTTGACTGACTACCCAAACTAGAGCAGCCAGCATCTGAAGACGTGTCATCAAGATCCCTACTTTTTTCAGAATTACTTGGTAATTCAGTACCACCAACAAGCTTTCTCAACAAGGATTTAGCATAGAGTAGCCCCTGAACACAGAGAAATGATTCTTTTCAGTAATCACATACCCATTAAGTTATAATGTTACGCAAGGAAAGAACCAAAAATTGCAACTATTTTGGAGTTCTCTACCAAAAGCAAAAAATATGTTCAGAAGCCACAGCATCATGATCATGACAAGAACATGACAAAAAAATACACCTGTACAATTGTCTCTGTAGCATGATATGCACGACCAATTATTTCCATTGATGCATTCTCAGGCAAATGCTGAGAGCTCAACACATTCTTCATCTGGTTGATACACAAGTCCATGGCACTTTTGGCAGATGTTAGCTCATCAGAACAGAGAGAAAGCAACGCCTACACATAAAGAGTCAAAATATACTGAGACGTGCAGCAGAATGCACACAGGGAAATTTCGTTTCTGAAACCAAAATTGCCCGGGATAAGTAAAAACAACACTGAAAATATCCAAGAAAAAATGTCAATAACCTTACAATTCACTGAAGAATGTAAATATCTACGTTCTAATAACTGTTTAAGAAAAAAGTTACCATTGGCCTATTTTTAGTAAACATATTATTAGGTTTCTGCAGTTTGATGGCTAATTTGACAAGAAACAAGTAATGACATCTTTTCAAATAAAACGAAAGGTGCTGAAGCTGCTTGAACTCAAATTGTATATTCTACCTGTAGTTCTTCTAAGAATATAAATCTTTAGATTTTGACTTTGTTTTCCTTTGTTCTTTTTGCTCATTCCCATCAAATGCAACTTCCTTCAGCAATCTACTACTGTTTTCAGGATGCATTATGCTCCTAATACTTTATAATTACTTTTTATTCTTTTTATAGAAAATATAGAAACATGACCCATTTATTTCAATAAAATATTATCTTTTCAGAGACGCATAAAAAATAAAAGAAATCGAAAAGGTGCTCCTTATCCACTCTCCCCATAAAATCAAACCTCATAATAAGAACCAGCTTTGGGATGTACATCTATGGAAAACAAAGATACCACGACCTAACTTTTATCTCCTACAAGGAGCCCAATTTTCCTAATCAAGCACCCTGTCATACCTTAAAAAGAGTAAAGTCAGGGGCACTTTCATATCTGTGAGATCCACGAACAACTTCATCCTTTTCAGTATCGCCTGTTAGCATCCACTCCTCAGAAATTGAAACAGAAGGAAGTCTTTCTTGACCATCAGTGGAATATGATGATACCCGATCCTCTTGAATTCCAGTCATTGCCTCCCACGCAACTCTTTCGGATGGTGCAAGTCCAGAACTCTTTCTTTTTCTGTAACTCTCTTTTGGAGCAGCCTTCTCCCCAGTATTATTTCGAGGAGCCCATGAAAATGCTCTACGAGCCTCTTTCTGAAAATTACTAAGGCTTGTAGTGAAGGAGGACCTTGCAGACACTCCTGATTTTGGTTTTGGTTTAGGTCTTGTTGCTGAGATGGATACGCGATGTTCTCTAGGTGGAGAGTTGATATTGACAACAATAGCTTTAGTAGCATAAGTAATGATGACATTGTTGTCTCTCAAGGAAGGAAACTCTTTTATAATCTGCACATGGATAGATCATCGGATTTGATCTCAGAGAAACTTAAAAGTGGTTACCTTTGAATGCTTGGGATGATATTAAGTCAGCATTCCACCAGATGCATACAATTACAGGGATGTTAGCAAAACATCAAAAGAGTACTAAAAGTCGAGAGTTATAATACCAAAGAAGCAGATTGCAGTTGCTTCCTCATCAGCAAAACCTCCAGTATCAAATGAGGATGCTCATGTAACGAAGAACATCTTTGCTGCCATGGCAGTGGCAAAGCAGCCAACACACGAAGACCTAAGGCCCAGGAGTTAAGACGAGATACCTCAACTTCGGACAGATTTCCTTCTCTACGCTTCAGGAAAAAGTGAACCTTTGGAAAAAAATAGAAAGGAAATTATATTCAAGGGACAAATGGAATATAAATTAGAATAAAGAGGTCCGGCCAATCTTTAAACGTTAGACCAGGATACAATTATTACCAGAAGCTGCTTTGAACGAAGATTGGGTAGTAATTGCATTGCACCCATAGCCACAGGCAATGCATCATCTGAATCACGTAGTGAAGAAAGAAAGCGTGAAGCTTCCGCAGGACCTCCACCATTGAGTGGGTCAGCAGTCAAAAGCTTCACAAGTTGCCTTCCCTGTAGCTCTCGGCGTAAATCTATTGATAGTCCAGCACTTTCAGCTACCTCTAAAGCAGCAAAAACAGCTCCTTTCCCAGCTAATCTAAGAGCCAAGCCCTCAGGATCCTCCTTACACTCTGCTTCAACCTGATTTCCAAGAGAACAGCATGAACTAAAATATTATTCTAGATTAAAAAAGCCCTAGCAGAAAAATGGCTTTAGTCTATTTTCCCACTCAAAATGTAAATTTCTGAAAACAGATATTTGCGACCTCTTGCCAGCTGCTAAAGTGATCATCAGCACTTAATATATGGCCATATTTCTGCAAAGCTTGTCTGAATTGCATAACCTACATGTCCCATTTGATTGATCCAAAAAGCAGAAAGGAATCAGTTTTGGCTCAGGGAGAGTAATCCATAAATAAGCAACAAAGGCCAAAACAGACTAAATCTAAGAGTCAGACTTGATTTCTAAGTGGATCAGATTGAGGTAGGTGGCAGCTGCACATAGTAAGAACATTCAAAGCAGCATCCAGTTCCCACCTATGCATATACCTGCAATGGAAATTTATAATAAAAAATGAATCATTTCCAACCTTGTAAAATTTTGACCACATATAGAAGGAGGGCTGAATAACATGCTACACTATCATGAGCATATTTCTTTAAATTAATAACTTGAAAGTCTTTAAGAGGTGATCGCCCAAATACATTTCTGAAATTTCTAGTGACCAGAAAGCAGCAAAAAGATCATGTTCCCATTGGGAAATAATAACAAAAAGAAGAACCAAGCATGATGATATGAAACAATTCTTGTATTTATTCAACTTGAGCACATGTAACAAGCATGAAAGTTAAAGCATCAGAAATCAATAAGCTCAAACACCTTCGTAATTATAGACATCAACTAGAGTTTACGATAATAATGGGAGAAAATTTTCTATGACATCACATACTTAAGGGCAAGTGTAGCCGCTAATTGTTTATCCTTCAACCGTAGACAATACTGCCAACTATTACTCCAGGTACCAGAGTTTCCATGATGTTGAGATTGTCTAAAAATTGAATCTCTTTCTTCCTCATGTTCAACCAGAAGTTTAAGCAATCGATCAGAGGCTCCATTACGTAGAAATCGATCAGAAATAGCAAGAGCATCCATTAACTGGCCATCATCGATTAAGCTGTTCTAAAAATAAAATAAAATTTAAATTAAAAAAATAACAACAACACTTTGTTAGAAGTTATTTTATCTATATTTATAAGAAACCAAATTTTGATTGAGATAAATGAAGGAGCCGCAATGATCAGTATGACTACACAAGTGGGCATCCTCCCAACCATACAACTACTGATTTCATAATTCAGTAAATTTGAACATCGAAACTCATAGAAGTAAATTTCCAAACTAAATGCCAAACCAAACATGCATCATGTCGTGTATTTCTTTTTTATTTTTTTAAGAATATTACATCACATGTGGAGTAGAAGGATTCACAACCACAACCTCCTAGAAGAGGTGGAAATTCCTGAACTATTGAGCTGCACCTATGTTAGCACCATTGGCACCATGTGTGTCTTTTATTAGGAGCATAGATAATGATTTTCTATCTTCTTTTTCTATTATTTCTGGTAAGATATGCAATTAGCTTGGTATGGATCAAATGATAATGCATCTGAGAAGAACTGGGTAACATAAAAGAAACATGAACACCTTTTAAATGGGTGCTATTATGGCAACATGGGAAAGAACACCTTCTAAATGGTGCTAGTTCGGAAACCAAGGAAGATCGATGATAGCCAGACTGCCCCTTCAATCTGTTCTACTTATCAGAGGAAGGATACACGTCTAAAGTTATCCTCCTGTCTATTTTTTGGAGAGAGCAGACGTGAGCAAGGACAAATTTCGTGGAAAGTAAGAACGTGTATAAAGCCTTGGACTATAAAAATATCANTGCTCGAGAATACCAGGATTTTTGGAGAGGCTGAGAGATCTAGTGAGGAGGTCTAGAAAGGGACGGTGTTTAATGCTTCCTAGTGGCATCTATCAACTTTAGTAATTATGAATTTGTTGGCTTTAGTAATTATCCACTTCTTTTGTAGACAGTTATTTTGTATACCCTTCTTTCATTTTTTTTTTTTTTTTTCTCAATGAAAACTCAGTTTCTTACCCCAAAAAAAACTCAGGATAACTATTATGGTTTCGTTCTTGCAGGAGTTAAAGTTTAGGGAGAGCAAGAACAAGTTGTAGCTCAAGTGGTCGAACCATCAAGCAAAGGAGGAGATTTCACATTTCACCATCTCCGTCTGAGGACTAACTATTCTAATGTTGGTCAAAACTAAAAGATCATTCAATTCCAAGTTTATTTCTTCCTTGAGCTGGCTGGTTTACAGTTTTTTTAGTATGGAGTAACACATCTTTTATCCGAAGAACTTCATGATATATTTTTTATTTACGAACAATAAACTTTCATTTCAAATAATTACAAAGATTGCGAGAGAAAATTGAAAGATAGGTCAACTATGGCACATATGTATATACATATATATAAATATAACTAGATTATTCAATTTTAGAATATCTGACAAAAACTCCTCCATTTATAATGGATCTTATCTGGGCTTCAAGTAGTTGTAGCTACTTTGGTTATTATTTTCTACCGTAGGGCGCTAACTTGTGTAGTTTCCTTAACTTAAAATTATAACATAAGAGGCTTCATTTCTTTAATGAAAATTTTTGCTTGTTTATGTATATATAAACCCTTCAATTCCATTATATTCCAACCAACATTTTCCTCCTGTAACATGAAGTGGGTAAAGATTCTCGAGGAAAATACCCACTCTGCATATTTAGAACAACTTCTACCAAACACAAAATAATACAGAAATCAATATATTAACATGCTGAACACGTAAATTGTTGAAATATCTAGAGGTATCTTCATGTCAATTGCTAACAAAAAGGAAATTCATGACCACTAACAAGAAGGAGAATGATTTACAATACCGCTCGACAGCTTTCTGATAGGGTTCTTCATTCTCCCAATCAAACGATAGGAAAGTTGTTGTATCAAGTTCATCAATATCGGATTTTGAGGAATGGCACAAACCATCTTGAAATGTACCATCCTGAACATTTATACCTGCTAAAGGCACTGAAGTTTTACTGCTACTGACGATTTCATCAAACTCAGACTCAGTATCACTGTCATGCTCAAGAAGTCTCTTCATGGACGCCCTTGTGTCAGGCTTAAAACAAACATCATCAGCATCCTGTTTTGCTGTTATAGCAAACTCTGAAACGCGATGGAGATTGGTTTGTAATTGTATCCACCGGTTTAAAGTTGGGAACCTACTTTAGAGTTCAAAAAATAATAAACATAAATGGGAAAATGAGAGTTAAGTTGTAAAATAAATGATATAAGAAATAATAACCTCTCAGACTGATCAAGAGCAAACTCAAGAAAGAGTCTGTCAGCATCAGGCGCCTGCTGTAAGCTGTCATTTGAGGAGCTTGAAATAGGGATGCTACTACTGTGTAATATACTACTTCCAAAGACGCATGCCAAGATAGCCCTTACTGGAGATATTTTAACCAAATGTTTTACAATATCCAACTGTAAAGGATGAAGAGGAATTCCAATCATTGCCAATGAACTTCTAGCACATCTTAACTTGGCCTCTTTTGTTGAAGGTGAGAGTAGTCTATTCTCAGAACTACCTTTTGAACAAGATGGAACAACTGGAATACATGCCCATCCACAACCAGATCGTGGGGGATAAACAGGAGGCACACATGCTGAAATCACTTCATGAACAAAGTCTGCATTCATTATTTCAGCGACTTTACCAGCTGCGTCAGTGCTTCCTCGATCAAAAACAAGTCGAGTTATAAGCTGCATTGTACAAAAGGAGAACAAAGAAAATAATTGTCATCCAAGATCATTCGTCTGTGCAAAATTCTGAATCATTAAGCACATAACATGCCTTTCCTAAACAGCATAGCTTTAGTGCGAGTAAAACTGACAATTAAGTGAATAATAACCTCTAGGATCCTATGCAACTTTCAGAATTGTGCTCCAAGGTTTCAAATAGAAAAGGAACTCTACTTCCGAGTCTCAAGAAGATAATGTAGCATCTGATCCACTAAATTCTACTATATCTAATCTTGAACAATAAACTAGACAATTATGTCTCCTAAGTGATTCTACAAGCATTCTGAGGACCATGTCATGCAATAGCTAACAAATATATTGATGAAAAGATCGTGTCAAACCACCATGTAACAGGAAAGAAGAAAAGGGATACTTACATCTTTAGGCCACTCATACACAAGTGAGAAATAATTGAAATCATGAGTTGTATCAGTTCCATCCACAATGTCACCAACTGCAGCAATATGGAGAATGAACTGTGATAGATATGTCGAGGGTTTGGTACTTAACGGACCAAATAGCATCTTCTCAGCTTCTTTCACATCATAACCAACTGATTGCATGCTGGTATCTCCAGCTAAGGAACTCAAATGTGCCTGATTTACAGCTCTAAGCCCAAGACCAAGAACCCCATCCTTGTTCAAATTAGAAATAACCTTCCGATTGGCAGACTGGTTTTCCCCACTTTTGAGAAAATGGTGTTCCAGTTCATCAGTAACAGCTCTTGCCAAATTATGAAGCTTACCTTAGGTTTCATAAGACAGGAATAGAGAATGAGATCATGTGTATAGGTCAGGCGAAAAGAAGAAAATTAACAATTTAATCAATGCAGAAAATACCACTCAGAAATTGTCGCTTTCCTTGGTGGGCATCTTCAATCATTTGATGTAGCATACCAAGAGCGCGTTCCCTTTGCCCTTGACGTTGTGAGTCCTCTACTGAAGAAATAATGATTTCACCGGACATAATAGCCTGAAGGCATGGAGAATTTTCCTAGAAGATATCACAGAGAAGAGTGTATAAGTCTACTTGTGCAATGTGCTCAAACATAATGCAAAGCCGAATGATTTATTGCATATGACCTATATTTGTGCACTCATGTAACCAAATATGAAAAGTATTTAGATAACATTATATCTTTAATATCAATCTTCGATATGTAATATCTCAGGCAAAGACTAGGAACCTCTTGAAAACTTCACCTCTCAAATCATTCCTATTCAGTGATAATGATCTTTAATTCCCTGCCACTTGTAAGAAATTAAGACGTTTTTTTTCCCCATCAGAGGTAGTGTGTTCTATGGAAACAAAACCTTTAGAGTTGGTTCCCATGATAAATTGGGAGGAACAGACAAATTAAATTGAGGAGGATAGTTCTAACTTCTTTTAGTTTTGTTGCATCTTGGATCATTGGAATGTTGAGTTCTTCTGACAGCATGGAGGTTCTTTATATTCATTCTGGACTGAACCAAAAAGGATTTGTTAAAGACTTCCTTCCAAGGAGTGTTTTACATTGAATCCTGTTAAGAAGTTTGTGGAGGTTGTAAAGGGAGAACGTGGCAAGACCAATCAATATGTAGCCTTCTCTTTTGCTTCTTATGACAAATTCATTATCATTCCATCTATCTGTAGGTGGATTAAGGCGAGGAACCTCCATCAATCATGTTGAGATGAAAAAAATATTCACGATCAGTGTGGAATACTGGGTACATTTAAAAACCAAGAAAGCCATTTAGGATGCCGGAACGGTGCTTGAGACCCTCCCATATCAGAAAGAGAACATCAAGAAGAAGCCTTGAGACGAACCCAGCCAAAACAATATAATCAAGTCAAAAGTTTTGACTCTTTAGCATCCATTCCAGTTATGTCACTCCTATTGGAGTTCATATGTTTGAGCATTAGTCTCTTTCACCCCTTAAAAGGTTTTGTCTTTTGTTTTAAAAAAAGAACACATCACCAAGTTAAAATCATGGAACAGAAAATAACAAACCCACCAAATAAAATAAATTACATGATAAATGAATAATCACCTGTTCCAAGGACTCATGTAAACGCTTGAGAATACGCCTTGAAACAGAGATAATTCCCACTTCAAGGATCTGATCCCAATAATTGGACCCAGACTTTGGAGACGCTCCTGGATATATCTCAGATAGCATAGTTTGAGCCTGCAAAAGATACAAAACAGAAGTAAATCATTTAACTGGTAAAAACCTTGAAACTTTAAGAGAAATTGAAGAGGGAAATGAATGAAGACTTTGGAGGCGCTCCCTTTCAGCATTTGTTTGTAATAAAAAGAAAGGGAAGGAGGATTTGCACCAGCATCTTTTCAACCAAACTCTCTAAGCTCTGCAGTAGCTGCAAAATTTATTGAGAGTGCATTTTGACTGGAAGTATCCTTTTCCCCTCATCCTTCGTAATTTCTTCTACTTTTTTTTAAAAAAAAAAAAAATAACAAATGGGTTTAAATGTACTAGGATGCCAAAAAAAAAAAAATGGAGACAACATCCCAAAGACCTGAAGGACGAGGGACCTCTAAGGCAAAAAGAGGAGGAATCAAATAGAAGACCTCCAAACTAAAGAAAGAAGATCACTTGACCTAGAAGGACAACGATGATATAAGATGAAAACCAACTTTTAGCTTGTGGGAGCATTTTCTCAGTAAGAATCAGAAGAATTCTCTAGGGTTGATTTACAGATTAGAAAGAGGTTTTGAAGGCTATGGACTTCTACACCCAACACCTCCCTTCTGCAGTTTCTTCGTCCTCTTGTCTTTTTAGATATTCCTTAGCTTGCAGATAATTGACCTCTACCTCCATAAATGGGGTTGGGTTTTCAATTGCCACCTTAGTTCGTTTCTGTCAGCTACCTTCTTTGTCTTCTTATGTTGTTCTTAATAATAAAAGTTCTGTTTTCCCTTAGCAGTCAAAAAAAAAAAAAAAAAAAAAAAAAAAAAAAAAAAAAAAAAAAAAAAAAAAAAAAANATTTGTCTACCAAACCTACAGGACGAAAAGTGCAAATGTTCCTTGCATAAAAAACTATATTTCCACAGACCTATATTCCAAAATTCCTTGTAATGACCCCCACCCCAACCAAACCACCCACCTAAGGGGAGGGGATCATAGCTGAGGCTCCATAAGAGAACAAGGAACAAAATGATAATTAAGTACTTCAATATTTCACTGTCTACATATTGCTCAAATTATAAATGCATCTTTTCAGTAATATGTGATTGCTCAATATCAAATCGGATAAACAAAATGAAGTGATACTTCCAACTCAACTAGAACTATCAACTAAATTAAATAATGACAAATTCTAACCATACGAAGTTTTACAAAGTGACATTAACGAGATTACTAGCAACTTATAGCAATTCCTTTTCCATTTTTCAAGCTGTTTCATTCAACTTGCAAAGTGCATGGATTTAAGGTAAACTTGCAAAAAAAAAAAAAAAAATCAAATTTGTATGACCAGAAAAATAAAAGAAGTGTTTTAAACGGAGTAAGAGCAATGCCTGATCAAGAAGCTGCAAGGATATCTTCTTACTTCGTACAGAAGTTGTGGCAATGTCAATACATAGAAGAATCTGGCAAGGAAATCAAATATCAATGGGCTTACTAGATAAAAAGAACGCCAACTCTTTGCATGTAAGTTTATTAGTACATTGGGATGACATTGATAATAACTTGGAACCTCATATCTTTTCTTTTCAATTAAACTTAAACCACAAGCCTTGGCGTAAAAAAGGAAATGGGTAAAGGAGCACGTACTACAGGCAAGGGACCTATTTGTGAACGTAATGAGGAAAAATCAATCTCTTGTACAGCAGAAATCCCATCAGCAGCACGGGACATGACATCTTCCATCTGGGTAAAAAAGGTAGAATAATTTGAGATAGCACGATCAAAACAAGGATAGTACCAAATTAAGCCACATAAATGTCAATAAAACAAAAGAAGAAATATTTGTTGCTGCTTTTGGACTTATCCGGAAACTGATTCAATAATAGTCTTGGTTCATGTGTCAATTTACATGTACTCTTATCCTTAGGTGGAGGTTCAAATCCTCATAACCCCACTTGTTGTACTAAAAAAAAATAAAAAAAATCAGCTCTGGTGCGTGTTAAACTTCTCTGTGGCCAGTTTAAATTTTTAAAAAAGAAGCTAAAAAAAATTACTTCTTCAAATGTCTCTTCATTGACAAATCTTAGAAATGTACACATTCATTAGAAAACAAATATAAGAAAAGAAAAATTCATGAAAAAGATATTATTGAAGGATTAAATTTATTTGAACAACTATTAAAAATCTGAAGGTGATAGTTGAAAAAAAACAAAATTATCATAGTAACAGACCACGTATCATTGTCTTCCTAAAAGTACATTAACAATCCAGACTGAGAATGCAAGACATATTAAAAATAAGGACCACCCAAGTAATAACATAGAAATACCACAAACATTACGCATGAAACAAGGTAGCAAAAAGTATTTAGGTTCGCCATCAAAATATACTCCATGGTATGTATAACATAAGCAACAGAAAGAAACACCACATTCATGCACTATGAATAGCACTGACCTAATAGAAGGAAAATACATGAAAACATGCGGAACATATAATAAACAAACAAAACTAGTAATATTTACGGATCGAGGCATAGACTCAGTTAATTCTTTATAGCTAAAGCACATGCTGTAGTTTGAAATGCAAAACCAGTAAAACCAGACATTATGCATTGACTAGGTGGTTCGTACAGATACTCGTCTGATAGCATTATCAACCCACTCAGCTAGTTCAAGCGTGGCTTTATCTTCTGCTGATAATGAAAATCTATGAACTGCCTCCTCTCCTAAATCATACTTTGCTTTCTGCATACATCTGCAAATACAAGGAGTCCACATCTGTCAGAGATCCTTAGTTACTAGGCACCCCAACAGAGGGTGAGCAAGAAAAATGAAATATCCGCAAACCAAGTAGAAACGTTGAAGTGCGTAACATTCTAAACCTCCTACCACATACCACTAACAATATCTAGCTTTGAAACTTTTCTTGTTTCTCTCATGTCAAAATACTCCAAAATGATGAATTGATCTAGAAACCGTTCCACTAACGGAAATTAAAAGGCTCAGGCTCAAGTCACTTTAACATTTGACCCAATCTCTAGTAGTTCGTCTTTATTTTTATTTTATTTTTAATAAGAGACATTCAGCATAACTTGGCAATTAATGAATATATTCCTTCCAAAGTCGAACGTTGAAATCCTCACCCCTACATTTGTTCACTACAAGAAAGTCAAGGAAATATATTTAAAAGAGAGTTACAGAAGAACAGCATAGGGGCTGGAATAGAATAAACCCCCGCCAAAGGAACTACAAAAGAAAAGCTTGTCCATTGTTAATAACCATCATAAGACTATAGTTACAAAAGAATTTTCTATGGTTTGAACACCACCGAAGTATATTGCAACAATTACAAAAAAAAAAAAATACAAAAAGAAAAAGTATTATTTTTTTTGTTTTTCGGATAAGAATTAGTCCATTGATCATATAAAACTTCAAAAAAAAAATTGGAAGGAAGACTCTCCAAACCCAAGAAGATTACGAAAAGCTTTTCCAATGGGATAAAATTGAAGGCTACAATTACAAAAGATCGGTGCTAATTTACACCATTTGAGAGCCAAAAGAGAGAGATTTTCAAAAAAAGAAACTATCAAAGCCTCATTCTTTGTCTTTGAGTATGCAGTAATTCATTCCATATAGACCAGAGGAAAGCTCTAAAAAAGTTGCAATTAACTTTGTTAAGGCTCTCCTGGAAGGGCAATGTGCCAGCCAAACGAGGAGCTAATCATGTTCCGACAAGACGTGAAACATGGTTCCCCTCCGTCCAAAGATGTCAAAGAAGGTCACACATATTTCCTTAACATCTTAGCCTTGCTTTTACCACGCCAACCCCTCAAGACTTCTATAAGCCAATCACTCACATGTCTAAGGAAAAATAAAGACAAAACCAACTCATTTAAGGGGGTCAATGCCCATCAGTGATAAAAACATCATATCAAGGGGGTCCTTCATACTCTTTATGACTTTCATGGGAGCTCTAAGTAGGAGATAAAAGATTGGAAGACTAATCAAAACCAATTGTGTGAAGGCTAATCTATCGACTTTCAGAAGGAGGAAACATCTCCAATCCATTCATCAAGCTTTGGTTTAAATATATCCACCAAAGGCTACCAGAACACAGAAGCTTGGTAGTTCGCACATTGGGGGAAGACAAGATGGGAAATATGGAATCTTATTACTGATAAGAGACCATTCCAATGTTAATGCAGAATATAGCAGGAAACTAGTAAATGTGGGGTCACAGGTCAAGCAACGTTTCAGTTTCCCCTCAAGAACTAAATAAGTGGAAAAAGAAGACAACATGATAATGACAAAATGAATAAAGATAAAACCAAGCAAGTGCAAGAAAGTTACTCAACAGGAACCACCAGCAAGACAAGCATATCATAAACTAGAACGTTTCATCCTGGGCAATTCGTGAAATAAGAGCTACAAGATTTACAGGTTAAGCAGTTTGGAGGGAGCTGCACGCAGAATAGTCAACGCTTCTTTCCATCTCCACTGGCGCTCAGATAATGGTAGCAGATGCTGCAAGATTGACAATCGCCATTCCCACTCTTCAATGAAACGTGTAGCAATGGAAACTCTCCATTCCAAAGCCTTTCTTCCACCCATACGGGCACCATAGTTAGATAGATCATCATCTTGGATCACATCTGATGGAAGACTACGATGCAATATATCAAATAGCACTGTTATGAAAGATATAACCATTTTATTTCTCCCTTCAAATGCTGTGAAATCAGGTTGTTCCGACAGATAGGAATAGAGTGATGAGGAAGGGCTCCGAGGTGAATTGCAATGTGTCATATTGAGGGACAGATCATTCATATGCAAAAGTGAAATAATGATGCTCACCATGAGTACCTGCAATAAATAATAAAGCATTTATTTGAACATTTTAAAAAACAAAAAAGAAAAAGACAGAAGTAAGGTCATTTCATTTCTATGGCCACTACAACCCACAAGCATTGAATTTAGATGAATCGATCATAAGTTAACTCCCAAGAAGTTTGAATAGAATCTGAGACAAATTTCCATATCTGATGGAATTATATCTAACTGTACACTTATGTTCTTAAATTAAAAATAGAACAATATCAAGGGTAGACTACCAGTACAAATAGCTAACATGCAGAGTGTGTTACAAAAGGCAAACCACAAGGAAACAACCTTTCGTGCAATATTATCTATCGACTCCAAATGCTTGGAAAGATCATTCAAATGGCAGAATGCAACTTGATGATAATCTCTTTCAGCAGTCATGCCCTTTTCCATTGCTCCTAGTGCAAGAACAGCTGATTCTAGGGCATAACGCATGTGCATAAGTTCAATATCTTGGATCCTATCCAAAAGAAAAAGAAGTAAAATAAAACAATTTGAAATGTATAGAACGTTAAGAGAAAAAAAAATGTGATTCACCAAAACAAAAAGATGATATCTGGTGATCAAAACTAATGTATACCTTGGTGTCAAATCAAATATTCTCCAAGTGACAAATAAAAAGAATATAACTTAATTTTCTAAAATCCAGAACCCTACAGCATCAAACACATGCCTTACATGACCACAAACTATAAGAATATAACTTCTTTTAAAGAAATATGTATGTTAAAACTTAAAAACTTCAGTTTACATCTTGGACACACACACACGTTTAGAAGTCCCATGCCGTATATTTGCAAATCGAAACTTGTTACTTAATCTCTAACTTAAACACAACACCTTATCTTTAACTACAACATTACTAACTCATTAGAACCAATGAAAGATCAGATAACTCTATCCAAAAACACAAAGAGAGAAGGGAAGAAGATCGGATAGCAGTTATCAAATTAAACATTGGATTATCCTGGTATCCAAGATCAACAGAGAAAGCCAGCAGCTCCTTTCAAAATGCCAACATACAGGTTTTCTATGGACCTAAAAATCAACACTGACCCAACAAACTTTTATAGGCAATAACCCAATACATGCTTAAATGACAAAAATCAACTGATAACGGCTGCTTCAAAACTGAATGCAAAAGCCAAAAAAACCCAAAAACAGCTTGTTCATACTATGAAACATATGCACTAAATCCACAGCCACTACATCAACAACATAAAAGACATGTTCTCAAAATTGAAACGCAGGTAACTAGAGAAAGTAATAACAATTAATGGGCCTTACTAACTAACATAAGAAAAGAAAATATCGACAAACATACACAAAGTAACCATAGTACCCTACCTCCTTTCTGCCGCAATGCTAGAAGAAATTGGCTGCATATTAATCAGCTCAAGCGCATCCTCAAATCTGATGCCTGGAACAACATCAAACAAAACCTGCATAAAAGATTCTTCAAACATGTAACGCCATGATCCAAAATAAAATATATGCAAAGAAAACTACATCATTAGATGTTTAGATAGGCTTTGAGAAATTCAAAGAGACAACACCATAAGATGAAGACAGGTCTAAATTATCAAAAGCCTAACAGGGCAAATCACAGAAACATCAACTTGAGATATCATGCCCATACTAATGCAATAAAACGAAACAAAGTTGATTTTTTGTAGGAATGCAATTGAAAGCTTCTGAATTGATTTCTCAAAAGCCATGGGAGAAACACTCACCCGAAGAGGACTCTGAACAGAGAGCCTTTCTAATACAAAGTTCTCAACAAAAAGGTCTGAATTAGTATCTACTCTGCTACCAACCCCCTGCCCTTTTCCAGATTGCAATAATGAGAATTTTGAGCTCCATGATCGACCAGAGTTGACACATGCAACAAATGCAGCAAGATCAAGATGGTAACATAAAGTGTCACAAAGATGTTCCACACATGATATCTGCAGGAAACAAAGCATCATATGTCATCTCATTGACATCTTTTATCATCGTACACAGTCAAGAGAAATCAATTTCATGGAAAAGCTCACATCTTCTAACTGACATTTAACCTCAGAAGATGCATCATGCAGCAAGTCAGGTGACTTGCTGATCCACAGTAGTTGCATCAACTCCCTTCGTTCTTTTAATTGACCCGACAGTAAATCCCAACCCATAGCAGCTACCAAAGGCCGAAGGCGAGGAAACAATAAGAGGACCTAAGAAAGAAAGTTTCCTAATCAAGTGAGATTCAGAGACAACAAACAAAAGAAATTCAATGAATTCTACACTTTTAAATTCCATTAGAAGCAAAACCGAGGCACAAACATGGTTAGCTTCTTGAAGTTCTGTCCTCTTCACTGCAGAGAGAGCAGCACCCATTATACATTCCAGCACATGTGATCCAGAAACACGAGCATAATGGTACAAGTCTCTCGTGCAAGAAAATATTGCTTTTGTTAGGCATGCTGTCTTCTCGTCCAAGTTCATTTCAGGTTTTAATTCCATTATATTACTTAGAAAGCGTTGTATTGGGAGTGGAATTTGATTGTTATCGGGCCCTCTATGCATCTCAATCTCTTCAGCTAACACCTCATCTTGAATAATCTGTGACAAAAAGACATTTATTCTACCTGTCACCTTAACTACAGTGTCTTGCTAAAAACAATGTTGTACCATTTAGAGCTTTCCTGGTCAGGAAAGATAAAGGGCTCATATGCAAGTGAGTGCGCGCACAAATTACTTGTATCATTTCAACGAGGTGTCTGGAATTTGATGAAAGCGCTTCTTCGTAAACTGAAAGCAGTCTTCCTCCCATAACATCGTAGTCGCCTTCACATGCCTCCTTTTGCGCCAAAATAATCTTCAGAAGGTCTTGGAAAACCTTGCTATATAAGAGTTGAATAAAAGTGAAGATAAACACCAACAGGCAACAAAGAACCAAGAGAACACTATCACAGTTAATGAAAAAACAAAATGGGATAACGAAACATTCAAGCGTAAAATGAAATACCAGAAACCTGCCAGTATGGTTTCTGTTTCATCTCTTTTACTTAAGTAACTAAGTTGAGAATTGATCTTAATTCAACATACCGGTACTCAGATTCGTCCAATCCACGCTCAACATGAAGAAAACGAATGCGAGAAATTGCACCATCTACATCCGCATTCTTCAAGCACTCCTTCAAATGGTCCAAATGGGTTGTCTGAACGCATCTTTGTATTGAAGAAAAACACTTGACATCTTCCTCATCGTTCAATCCCACATTTCCATCGTTGTTACTCCGCACTGTTATTGCCAAACTTGGGCCATAACTCTGAGAACTCCCAACCTGTCTTTGAATATTCGAACACAAGGCATCAAAAGCGTCTGCATGATCTCCAATTACTCTGCTCAAACACGTTAATTCTTCTTCATTAACCGATCCCACCGTCGCGGGACTAGCGTCACTCTGCCTATCGTCAACTTCGGCATTGGCACCTTCTACCTTCAATCTCTTCACTCCCAATTCCAAAACCTTATCCAAAACCTGCACGCAATCACCGATTTCCGACGGCACATCTTCCGGCTTTCCCTCTTCGACACGCAACAAATCAGCCCGTTCCTCGACAGTTTCGTTTGAGGTCGAAACTTCTTCTTCTCCTCCTTCTTTGTTTACGCTCTCCAATTCGAGCATCTTCCTCGTGCTTCCAACTATCCGGTCGATTAAATTCTGGACTAATAACAAGAATTCCGCTCGTAACCGCAGCGTTTCGTGGTCGAACCCCCATATCGACGTAGCGTTATCGAACTGAATCAATTCAAGGGTCGCTAAGTACGTTAACAAAGACGGCGACGAACAAGAGGGCGACCAAGTGACATTGTCGAATCGACCAGATCGAGATACGATCGTCTGGAGTATAGAAAGAGCGAGTTCGGGATTCCTAACTCTAAGAGCAACAATAGTAGCACGGAGAGGCTCAAACTGGCCAAGAAAGAGATGATTGGCAGCCAATCGTGACAGAATTTCAGTTTCTTTGTCCTCCATACCTTAAATCCGGCAAAAATCCAGTCGCATAATGTAGATTCCAAGTGAAATTCGTCAAGAACAATGGATTAGCGAATTGGGTAGCATGAAAAAAAGCGATAAAATTGAATTGGCCGTATATATAATGAGCGTGATGATGAAAATGGCGACGTCTCTGGGGGTGGAACTGTTTGATTCTCGGAAAATTGAAGCGGAAGAATGACAGGAAAGTTGCATCGGCGAAAATGGCCCAACAGTGAAAAGGTTAAAAATGAGAAAAACTCCGTTGGCGCTGCCACAGTCGCCAATTCCCACGGCGCGCTCGTGATTGTGGCGCGCCATTTTTTTCCGCGGTAGAAAATATCAATTTTTATTTTTTAACCTTTTTTTTTATTATTATTTCATATAATTATTAAGATTTTATTTACTTGTCGTGTGTGGAATTTAACCTAATTCAGTTATTTTAATTTTAACCCTACATACATCCCTACTTTATATTAAATTTTAATATTAATATGTTTACATTTATTTTATATTACCTGTTTTTACATATTTCAACCGAAAAATATTTATTATTTATTATTTCTATTGATCGTAGTTAAATAAATAACTAACAAATTAACGTTTAAAATGTTGAGATAAATACAACATAAAATAGTACACTAATAATGTAATTAACACTGTAATTTAACATTATAACTATATGCAAATACACCCGGCCACGTGCTTGAATTTCTACTGTCGAGCGAGAAAAAATGAAAGGTAAATAAATGATCAGATATAGTCGAACGTTGGGACTATTATCTTCTCGATAAATTTCATACATTTGTGGATGAAAATTATCGTCCTTTGCTGACCAACCACTTTCGTTGTCGGTTTCTTATGTTCCACGAACCGATGTTTCTACTAATGTCGTTTTTTCATAATGTTTTTCTTGTTGTCTCCCTCACGAACACGTTCTTCTCCCATAAGCATTTCTCAATTTTGTTTTGTTACTTTTTTTTACTTATAAAATGCGTTATAAATATCTAAAAATAAATATAAAATAAGAACTAATTATCAAAATCAAGTTTATTTATTTAATTAATTAAAAAAAATTAAAATTAAAAAATGTATTAAATATTTTTTAGATATTAAAAGATAAAATAAAATATTTTCTTTTTACCGCATTAGATCTATAATATAACCAATTTAACCTAAATGGAAACAGCCGAGTAAAAATTGCATAAGAAATTGGAACAAGGGGAAGATCTGGGTGATTCTTTTTGTACCGCCGTCAGCTTGGCTATCGATCATTCGTTCGGCGGCATTTTCCCGAGAATCAAACAATCCCGTTGGATAATTTGTTTGGCGGGAAAAGTTCTTAAAAAGGAAAATTGAGGCGGCATCTGGTTTCTACTTTTATCGGATCAGTAGAAGTAGAACGTACTAAGTTTTTGTATCTGTAACAAGTTTCCGATCCTCTAAGAATCACTGTCATGGCTGATGTCCTTCCGTCGTGTCGGTCACCGGCGGCGGACGAGCTGTCGGCGAAAGAAGAGAACGTCGATGGTTCAGCAATGGCAGTTGATTCAGACGTGAATTTTGAAGCCGAGGTTATGAAGTTACGAGGTCAATGGGAGTTGGCATCGGTTTTGAACTTCTTGAATGTGAGTTTGTTTTCCCGTTTACATTGCCTTTCCTAGGGAGAGGAAGAAATTGCGTTCGATACTGCATTGGTGATGAAATTAATATGTTTATTTATTTAATTTTTTTTTTTCCATGGAGGTTTTCGAGCCGTTAATTGGGAAAAGCTTGAGGATATCGGCTGAAGATATTGAGAAGGGTTTGATAAAGCCCGACAGTTCATTAGCTGAACTCCACATTGTTCTTTTGAAGGTTGAAGATTTTTTTTTTCTTTCATATCTTTAAATGCACTGATCATCAATTTTCATTACTAAACGACTGTTTGTGTCTTTTCTGGTGGCCATCTCACTCAAACTATGATTTCGTTCTATGCATCATACATAGGCGTGTGTTTTGGTCATATGAACGTCGTGATGCATCTTCATCATCCCTCGTGTCTATTAGCATCGTCTCGAGGATATTTCATTTATCTTGTCAATAATTGATGCCTTCCATTGGGAATTTGGGATAGAGTGTTTTTGTTGGTCTCATTTAGGTCTTGTTTTTGTTGGTCCCATTTTGTATACATTTCTCAAAACTTGTTTTGAATGAAAGTTTTAACGACACCAATGAAAACAGCATTCATTTACTTCGTTGTAGTTATTCAACAGGTAGTTATCTCTTAGAAGTGGAAGCCCATCTCTCGTGGTGCTTTAGACAAGGTTTGTGGGATTATAGAGCCCTTGATTCACTAATGTGCTGTTTATGTTATCAGGGTATCCTACCACCTGTAGGTAAAATGTTAAATGGTTCTAATGCATGGGTGACCGTACTTTGTAAGAAGCTCGCCCAATGGTGGCCTTGGGTAAGTTACTGTTCGTACAGTCGTGCTTAGTTTAGTCTTCTGTTTTCGCCCGTGTCAGTAGCATAAGAATAACATATGAGTGTTTATTGCAGGTTGCTGAAGGGGAAATTCCAATTAAGGCCTTTAAAGGGTAGTTACAATACTACTATTTACTTGTATGACATATCTGTATCTGCATAATTTTGAAAATTTATTGATTGTATCTTCGTTCCATTGTTTCTTTTATACAGAGAGGAGATATCAAATTACAAGAATCTTGATCCGACAAAACGCTTACTGCTTCTAAAAGCTCTATGTCAAATTCGAGCTGATGTATTGTTTCGTATCTTTGTTCATTTTCATTGCTTACTTATATGACCATTCATTTTTCTTATTACCATTATGCTTCAGACCGTGGATTAATATGATCTATTCTTATTTGGTCCATGTTTCTTATTGAATAAATTTGGGTACGCATTTGGAGACTGCTTTATATGTGAACTATTTTGGATAATGTTCTATAATTTTTTTTTTTTTGCCTATTAAAAGATTTTGTTCTATATACTTTTATGGCCCTTTTATTTTCGTATTTCTTCATCTAAAACTTATCAAAATATCTTTGCACCATGGGGTCTTCACGAACTTGAATGATTTATTTAATTTGTTCATTTGCAGCAAGATGATGCAGTATCATATATTAGCGACTGCTCGAAAGATAAAACTCAAATATCTTGTTTCCAGAAAGATAAATTTGGAGGAGATGGAAATGGAGTTTCCTATTGGTAATTTGTTGAAGTTATTTGTCTTCATCAAATTTCTGAAGTCTGATTATCAACTGTATCAGTAATTCTTACTGTGATTTTAGGTATGATGGGAATCCATTTGTTGGTTATAGACTATACAGGGAAGTTATCAAATCTGATAGAAAGAAAAAAGGTAAACAAAACGGAAGTGTTTCCCTTCCAAAGTTTAGCACTCGATGGGAAACAATGGCCACAAATCTCGAGGAATTTCATAAAGTTAAAGTATGTTGACAGTCCCTTTCATTTTGGATTTGAGGTCTGTTACCAAGGGCTTAGAAATCGTAATGACTTCTTTCTTGCAAATGGCAGGACAACCTTTTATGCAGCAAGATCAGCAGTGAATTTGCTGTTGGAAGGAAAATTGAATCAGATGCCATTCCCGTTCTTGAGAAACTTCGGAAGGTTGTCGTTGCCTAATCATTATGGTTTTGTGTTTGATTAATTATTATGCTTTGTATTGTCAATTTGCTAGTACCATGTAAAAGTCGTAGATTGATTCTGATTGGAGATCAACTAGTTTTTTGTGGTTATAAAGCCTCTGCTTTTGTATGTTGCAGAACCAGGAAAGGTCATTGAAACGCAAGCATAGAAAGAGCATGCTCTTGAATGGCTTTAAGAAGCCCTGCGTAGTTGGAGTTACTCGCACTTGTCGGATTCGTGCACCTGTGAACTATACATTTGGTATAGAATCAAGTTCCCTTCACTATTCTTTTGGTTATTAAACTAACTGCTTTTGAAATTTTCAGACGTTTCTATTAACCAATGTATTGTCATTTTCACTCTTTTGTCTTAGTTGCTGTAATATTACAATGAACACACACAAAGGACGAAATGGCTTGCCATTTTGGAACTATTCCTGCTTTGTCAGTGATTAGAGTTGGACTTGGAAGAATAATGTTCTGTCTCCTATTTAGCATGTAGGTCAAGATGACTGGGTGGAGTTGATTCTAATAATCTCTCTTAATAATTGATCAACATTCTGGTCTTTGTTGATGGGAATTTGAAAATTTTGCCAAAATATGTTTTATATTAGAAATTCGATCTATGTGCACATCCACACTTTTTATATTCTTAACCACCTCCCACTAAAGTGTTGATTTGTGGAATGCTGTGCAGAGGAGTACAATCGGGCTATTGATGACGCCATAGGGATATCTAGGTAAACATTTTTCGTCTCTCTCTCTCTCTTCATAAATTTGGAAAGAAAAAAAAATCATATTTCTTTGTTTATAGATTTACTGCATTCTTTATTTATTTTCTAACGTTCTGATCAAGACCAATATATATTTTTTCCAGTGACATCTTTGACTTTTAATGGTTTTATGAAATAATATGTGTATATATATATATATATACCTTTATGGTGGGTATTATATTCTCCAATTTTCTCATGTGAAATAATATATATATATATATATATATATATATATATATATATATATTCATATGTAATTGTCTAGGGGTTTAGACTCAGCCTTCAATTCCATGTTAAAACGCCAATGAACCCTAAAACTTAGACCTTATAGATTAATAGTAAATTTATTCCTTTTGTCAATACGTAAACAAGTCTCTTTTTTGTTTGGATAGACTATAAAGAACAAGTTATTGAGATGAGAATTAACCAAAGTCAATATAATATGGTATAAAAGACCGACCATATATTCATTCCCTTGTTTCGGTGGCAGAAGTTGCCATATGTACCTGGTTGCATGGAAAGCTAGTTGTGTTTATGCCGAGTTCACAGCTTTTGTAGGGCAATGTATTCATTGTAGTCTACTAATTTCAGACACTTGTTCTTAAAAAATATTCAAAAAAATCAGTTGACACTAGGTTCAAATTACTCTTAGTCTTAGCATGCCCACAAGTATACAAATTTTGGCTTTAATATTTGGATATCATTTTCCCTCTAGGATGTGAGTAGTAGTGTTGCATTTCAGGACACTTCGATGTTGGTTACTGCCTATCATGCAGGAGGTTTGTTGTGCAGCCGTTTGTTTGTTCATCAATTGCTTTCAACAGCAGGAACAGTAGGGGCCAATTGCTATCTCAGTATGGTACGGTTGTAGGAACTCAATTTTGTAGTTTGTATCTTGGAATCCAAGGAATTATCCTGGATAGTATCTTTTTATTTTTATAGGAAACAGAAACCTTTTTATTGATAGATGAAATCTATGACACAAAATCCTAGCTGTGAGTAATTACCAAAAGCACCTCCAATGTCAGGAGGGACGATACATTATAGTTACAAAAGGGAGTAGAAAAGTTTACTCCAAGTTAATGCAAGAAAAGGTGTAGATTCAATGAAAGTAGAGTACTTTGTTGCTCATCTGTAAAGATCTGCACATTTCTTTCCAGCCATCAGTTCCAATAGAAAGCATATATAAAGTTCTTCCTTAGGATCTTCTCGTTGAACGGATGGGTAAAGGACTCCAGTTGCGGAATATGCTTTTGCCGCTAGTAATTAAGCATCTTACTCAACACTAAGCTTCCTCTCCTTGTGCAGAACTTCCCTTCTTTCGCTAACTCGCTATTCGCCTCTAAAACTTGGGCAAGACCTTGTGACTTTACTCGTCCGAGGGATGTGTTATGTTCTCTTTGTTTATCTCTTCCATTCTACTGCATGGGTTTTACCTATAAACTTTATCCACCACAAGGTGCTGCACACTGTAAATTAAAACATCACCACAGTTATTAAACGTTTGAATTTCGTTCAGGAACGTGAAAAAAACTGATGAAAAAGAGGAAGGGATGATGCATCACAAGCGCAATAGAACAGATGTTTCTACTAGTGGGAAATCAGTGGATGCCTGTGGAAACAGCGACGAGTGCAGCAATAATGACACTGGAAGCAACACAACCAAAGAAACTGATCTTGACAGCGCTGCTCACATTGATAAGAAGAATTATGAGGACAACGACGACAGAAGCAACGATTTCGATTCTGATAATTTCGATGCAGAAGAGAAGAATGAAATGCTTCAATCCAAAGAGCCTGCAGGAGAAGTGTGCAGTAGGAGGGTGGATACAAGCAGGAAGCATCATGTTAGTAATGAAATTACAAAGGTGGGTGCCAAAAGTAGGCTGAGACAAAGACCAGTTCTTAACTCTGCCCTTGGAAATTGATACTGCATCTTGAAGAGCATCATGCATGCCGGCCGCTACAACAATTGGGTAAGGGCTTTTGATTCATATGCATTAATCAGTGCAGATATAATTTTCCTTGAATTTTAGTGTATTAGTAGGAATTCTGAATGACATTGGTTCATTGATGATCTTGAAATTTGTTGGATATCTTAGTGTGAATGCTTGAAATGTTGAAATATTAGTAGTTTAAGATGAATTGTAGGGTTTTCAGTATGGATGATTCATGTTTTTTTTTCTTTTCCTTCTCTCTTGATCTGATTTTATGAACTTATTTAATTAGTTTAAAATGTTAATTTTTATCCATTTTATCTTTTTATTTTTGTTTAAACAACCTATTTGGTTTTGTGTTGTTTTTTTTAAGGTCAGTGAATCGAGCACGGGCGTTTAAGCTTATGACTTCCAGGCAGGTAGTATATCAATTACTGTTAAGTTAATCTAACATTTTATGAATAGTCTTAAGTAAATTTTTAGATGGATATCGACATTTATTAATTAAGTTTAGTTTAACTTATCATTTCGTACCTACCAAGCTGAGTATAATTCAACTTGTAGAAAGTTTGAATTTTTAACAAAGACTTGAAATTCAAAATTTTCATTTTGTATATTGAAAGGGTTCGCTTTGACCGTTAAGAGTAGGTAACCCGTTTTGTTCTCTATATCTTTGTTTGAACAAACATTGAATACGACAATTCCTGAGGGTTCACATGTAGTTGAATATTTATTCGATAAGGGCTTATTCGATCTAATTGTACTACGTAATCCTTTGAGTGAGTTATTTCAGCTCCATGCTTTCGTTCTCTTCGGATTGACGTCATGTTATTTTGTTTGTCATAGAATTGACATAACATAATTAATTTTGTTACTATAAATAGTTATTTTACTTATTTTACCCTTGTAACACTCTTAAAAAAAAACTAAAAGTAGTACTAGGAATTGAATTTCTTAATTCAAATGTAAAAAATAAAAATTAATTATCATAGAAGAAATTCAAATGTAAAAAATAAAAATTAATTATCATAAACAATCTTCATGTGACAAATTTTTTTTTTTTTGTCATCAACTGATACAAAGTCACAACTAATGAAGTATATTCGCATAAATACTTTTACGTTCTCAATGTATTATTATACGTAAGATTAACGATACAATGTATTTATTTAAAAAGTCAATAGTTATTTTTTAAACAAAATATAAAATTTAAAGTTTTTTTTTTTTTTTTTGTAAATATATATATATTTTAAAATATTAAAATACCTGTAAATTTTATACATGTACCATTTTATGATAATATTGTTGTTTGTTTTTTTTTTTTTGTTTTATTCATTTATTATTTATTTTTAATAAGAAAGACAACTAGTTTGGAAGGTAATATTAGCAAAAGCATAATCAAATTTAATAAGGGTATTTAGGAAATAAAAAATATAATATAAATGAATAAAATATATATTTAAAATATTTAAAATATAAATACGTTGTACTAAAAAAAAAAAATAATAATAATAATAATTACCATCGCAAAGCCCATGGTATTTGTCCAGCCCATCTTACCAGCGCAGAGGTTTATTGCGCTTCCTTCTTCGTTACAATCTCTCCTTCATTGCCCTCAATATTCCTTCCCATTTCTTCATCTTCTTCCTGCAACCATGTCCGCTTCATCCGAAACTCCGATCGATGAGCCCCTGTCTGCTGGTGACGAAGCATCTAAAGCTGTCAGCAAGAAGGCCGCCAAGAAGGAGGCTGCCAAGCTGGAAAAGCTGCGCCGTCGCCAGGAAGCAGTCGCCGAAGCTGCTATTTCGTCTCTCAATGTCGAGGACGACCCACTCTCCGCTAACTATGGCGATGTTCCTCTCTCCGATCTCCAATCCAAGGAGGCTAAGGATGTCGCGAACTGGACTCAGGTTGGCTCTTTGACGGGGGAGCTTAAAGACAAGTATGTGATTCTACGGGGACGAATTCAGACGATCCGTGCTGTTGCCAAGAAGATGGCGTTTCTCGTGGTGAGAGAAAAGGGATTCACCGTGCAGTGCGTTGTATCGGAGCAGCCGGAACTCGTCAGTCGCCAGATGGTGAAGTATGTCGTTGGATTGAGCCGTGAATCCATTGTCGACGTTGAAGGAGTTGTGTCTGTGCCCAATGTTGCCATTAAAGGTGCTACGCAGCAGGTGGAGATTCAAGTGAGGAAAGTATACTGCATCAGTAAGGCAATGCCGAGTCTGCCTATAAATATTGAGGATGCTGCTCGTAGTGAAGCTGAGATTGAGAAAGCGTTGCAGGTATACTTCGTTATCGCTCACTTTCGATGTGTTCTTCTTCGTACTTCGATTATCTGTTCAGCTCGATTGTCTAATTTCCATTGTTCTTCGTAATTAATTTGGAGAATTTTAGAAGTTCCAAATCTAATGATTGTATTTTCTTTCATTCTATGTCTATTGAAGCTAATTTTTTATACCAAAAATAAAATAAGAATTTTCTAGAAATTACACATCCTGTTTAACGTCGGACTCATTTGTTGGCTGCAGGCTGGTGAGCAACTAGTACGTGTTAATCAGGATACGCGGTTGAACTACAGAGTTCTTGACATGCGAACACCAGCTAATCAAGGAATCTTTCGCATTCAATGTCAAGTTGGAACAGTGAGTTTTCTATCTTATTTTCTGTTTTCTGGTTCTAATTGTTTCATTTTTTTAAAATTATTAGAACAATTTCATTGATGTCATTACAAAAGAGGGGAGACCCCTGTTGGGAGATAACCAAAAACCTCTCCAATTGAAGGAGGGAGGTTAAGCTATAGTGATGAAAAAGAACCTTTACACCAAGTCACATCCAACTGAACTTTAGCATAAAAAAATCTACTAAAAAAGTATTCCTTAACTTGGAAAATTATTTTGTTCCTATCTTGCCAGTTACTACAGCAAAATTCCCTAATAAAATTCACCCACAGAAGCTTTTTTTTTTTTCATTTTTGAAATGATGACCCCCTAAAGTATGCGAGAGAAGAAGCTTTAGATTTTCAAATCCACTGTGCTAGAAAGGTGCCATTTCTTTTTTCGTGGGAGGATTTTTTTTTTTTTTTTTTCATTTAATGAGATGCAGCCCCTTACTTTCTCCATGGCCTTTCGAAATGAAATTTCTAATCACTCTCTATGGTTGAGGCCACCTTGACCAGTGTTTTAAATACAAACTTATAGTACGTAGGAAGTTTGATAGTGTGGCTTGGATGAGCGTAGGCCTTCCCCCCTTTGTTATATGTGTATTTTTCCAAGAGAGAAGCCTCTTGCCCACCTTTTCAGTAATGGGCTTCCAAAATTGTAGTGACCGAGGCTTGCCATTGAAGGGAAGACCAAGATAAACGGCGGGCCAATTTCCCACTTTGCAACAATATTTATTTGCAAGATCATGCACCTTCTGTATTTCCATATTTATGCCTAAGATTTCTGATTTTTTATGATTGACATTGAGCCCTGATGCCATTTCAAAATGCCTCACAACATTGAATAAGTTATTGAGAGCTTGTTCTTTTGCCCCGAGAATAAGATTGTATTGTCATTAAAGGTTTCTTTTAATTGTTGATCTAAATGGATGTTTCATATCATACCAAGTTGAAGCATACAGGCTTTATTCAAAGTTGACCATGATAGCTATATCTACTATTATCAGCGAGCTTGATTCGTGTTGCATAGTTCGACGGTCATCTTTTGAATAAAAAACTATTGACTGGTGGATCTTTGGTAGTTTCATCCATTAATAGTTGGAGTCTTTGATGGCGTCCACGTTTAGTATCATCAGCATAGCTTTCTTACTTGGTATCCATGATTTTTCCATGCAATGTCTTGTTTGATTTGTAGATTTATTAAGGGGATTGATGAGGCATGTTTACAGCTAGTGTTTGAGTCCTTAGCATTATTGTAAATGAAGGGTTTGCAACATAGATTGAGTTTGTTCTCATTATGCAGATATTTCGACAATTTCTGTTGTCCGAAGGCTTTGTTGAAATCCATACACCAAAATTGATTGGGGGTTCCAGTGAAGGTGGTGCTTCTGTATTTAGGTTGGACTACAAAGGTCAACCGGCTTGCCTGGCTCAGTCACCTCAGCTTCATAAGCAAATGGCAATCTGCGGCGACTTCGGCCGTGTATTTGAGATTGGTCCTGTTTTCAGAGCAGAGGACTCATTCACACATAGACATTTATGTGAATTTACAGGACTTGATGTTGAAATGGAGATCAAAACCCATTATTCTGAGGTAATGCTCTGAGTTGACTTTTTATTTGTCATGGTCATCTTTACTTGATACTTGATCTGATTTCTTTTCTTTTTCTATGCAGGTCATGGACATCGTAGACCGATTATTTGTCTCAATGTTTGACAGTATGAATCAAAACTGTAAGAAGGAGCTTGAAGCAATTGATAAACAGTATCCCTTTGAGCCTTTGAAGGTGAACTTTATTGATAACCTACTTCCCAGAAATCTTTATAGTGTCGAAGTGTTGGATAATCTTGTGGCTTTGGATTTATGCCAATAAATATGTAAAATGTGGATAGATGACTGAGTTTGGTAGTAGATTGATTTCTTCTCATTTCCATCTTTGATCCGAGTTCATGATTATGCAGTACTTGCGAAACACTCTACGCCTTACATTTGAGGAAGGAATTCAGATGTTGAAGGTGAAGTTCTCTTGTTTGTTTTTTGTAACTTTTTAATTGCAGTGCCAGATAAATTGTAGAAAGATCCCAAATCCCAAATGTCATGACATTTTCTTCTTGGTTATGAATGATTATCTACACAGGATGCTGGCGTTGAAATCGATCCTCTCGGGGATCTTAATACAGAGGCTGAGAGGAAATTGGGACGACTCGTCCTAGAGAAGTAATTCGTGTCCCTACTTCGAACTTCTTATGATGTTGTACAATTATTATATATCTAAAGCTTGCTGATCAAACTTTTCTAACTATAGGTATGGCACAGAGTTCTACATTCTTCACCGCTATCCTTTGTCTGTTAGGCCATTCTACACTATGCCTTGCCATGATAACCCAACTTACAGTAACTCATTTGATGTCTTTATTCGAGGTATACATTAAATATTATTTCATCACCATAAGTGTCTTGCTGGTGCTTATTCTTCTCTATCATTTTATGTAACAAAATTTTCTAATATATGATCCATGATAAGTAACTTAAAACTTTGTTGTTCACGCAGGGGAAGAAATCATTTCTGGGGCTCAGCGTGTTCACGTGCCAGAATTTCTTGCAGAACGCGCTCAAGCATGTGGGATCGATGTAAAAACCATAGAAACTTACATCGATTCGTTTAGGTATGTTTCTCTTATGCTTTTGTTTTCTTTTCCCCTTTACTCAAAGTTGAAATTTAATCGAATAAACGAAATCTAACTGTGCAATGCTTTCATTGCAGGTATGGCGCTCCCCCACACGGTGGATTCGGAGTAGGTTTGGAGCGTGTAGTGATGCTTTTTTGTGGTTTGAATAACATTCGGAAAACATCATTGTTCCCTCGCGACCCACAGAGGATTGCTCCTTAGAATTGCACCAGTAATAATGTAATTCCCGTTTTTGAAATTGACATTTTGTTGCCTCTTTCGCACTTCATAGGGAAAATATGAATTTCAGATCTCTGCAGGATGGTGTATTGAATACAATTGTTTGCAACGTTATAATGCAAAATTTGTTTTGACCAGCGTTGTTTGATTTAGATTTTTATTACAGTTTTGCCTTCGTTGTTTGAATTTGAAAATTTGACAACTCTTCCAAGTTTAGACACACTTGTGTGTTTAGATGATGGTAGAACTCTTCAATAATGACGACTGTTCTCCTGTGATGGTGTGTGGAAGGAGAGATTAGAGAGGCGGCCTAGGCAAATTAGGTTCATATAAGAGTTTTTTGAACTTTTCTTTTCGAACTTTACTTTATATTGTTTTTTTTAGACTTTTCTTTTTAGGCTTCTTCCTAATCCCTCGTGATTTTAAAACACATTGGAGCACACCCTTAAGAATATTTCGTTCTCCTCTTTGACCGGTGTGAGCAATTTTGGAGATAGGTTTTCACACCCTTAAAATGTTTCGTTCTCTTTTTCACTATTGGAAGAATGTTGTAATGCTTTTCACTATTGGAAGAATGTTGTAATGCTCTAATTTTGGAGATAGGTTTTCACACCCTTATGTTTCGTTAAACTCAGTTGCCACACTCTTACTCGCACTTAAGCACCCATTTGAAGACTATTTAGAACTAATTCCGAGACTAATTTGTCAAATTTTTAAAATTTAAGGATCATATGCTCAAACACAAGATGAGCATACAAAACAAGAAGATAGGTTGACGACACCAATAAATCCACTTTGCTTGTGCATGAACACTAAACTCAAGAACGATTCTTTTTTAAGAAAATATATATATTTAATTACAAATATAGAAATGAAGATTTCAATTGGCTTATTATGCTCATGGAAAAGAAGAAAACAAAATCTTGGCAATAATAATCAAAAAAAGGAAAAACAAAAAAAAACAAAAAACAAAAAAACAAAAAAACAAAGGTCAAAACCAGCGGACTCGAAGAGATTGAAAACGGGAGAATTTCTCATTTTTCATTTCCTTTATCTGATTAAATTGTTAAAATAAAGATATTTTGGACTAAAAAACTGACTAAAAACTAAATAAGAACATCAAGGTTAACCTGATTATTTTGATTGTTCTTTCTGTAATGTTCAAAAGCCAAACCCGTTATTGACAAAATCCTCATCCTCCTCACTGCTAAATGATTCCATCAGTTGACTATCATCTTCATCATCTTCTTCTGGCAAAATATCCAAAATTCCAGGACCACCCTCAAAGTCAACATCATCCATCACAAAGTCAACGTCGTCGTCATCGAGATCACTCACACTGTCGTCATCGTCGTTACTCATATCATCAGAATCACTCTCACCATCCCCATCAATATCAGGACCCAAAATTGGATCCAAACTATCGTCATCACCGTCGTCTTCGTCCTCATCTTCCTCGCTCTCGGCGTCGTCAGGATCCGAATCATCGTCAGTGGGCCTTCTTCTACCAATTTCATAGACCCTTGCTGAAGAAAACATTTCATCTTGATCATCCATTGTGATCAAACCAACGAAGGAATCAGTTTTCTCCGTTGTGAAGTCTAGGACACAACGATCTAGAGGAATAGTGGCGATATCTGAATAGTTCACTGCATCGATGGTTCGAAACGCAGCAAAGAGCGGATGTTTGACACGACGGGTATGAACAGCTGACATAACATCTTCAAGATTTCTCCTCAAGATTGCATAAATTACATCACCACTCGCATTGAATGTAATCGCTGTTTGGTCGAGCGAAGGTACACTGCGGAGAAGCCTAAACTTTCGAAGATCCCAGACCTCGGAATTAATAATTACCTGCAAGCATGGCCAAGGATATCAAGAAAAAACTAAGTATTTGACACAATGCTATGAACAAACTTCGGAACCAAAGAGTCGACCTAAGAACCAATAGCCCATCGACACATAGCCAAACTAAAAAGAAAATAGTAAAGAGTTCTTCCGCATTATATAAGAATCACAAAAATATTGGCACAGATTCCCCCACGATAGAAATTGGTATCATAAACTGAAGAATTAAAGCAGCTCAAGCTATTGAATTAGCTTAGCTATTCCAATGTTTCTGTGACTTACAAAGAAGTCCAGGAAAAGATTATTAACAGGCAGCAGCAAACAAAAGAACTATATTCAAAGAGATAGTAATAGAAGAGGGAGAGGGTTAAACGACTTACCTCGTTGCCAGCTGGATGAAAACCACCACCACCATAATCAGTGAACTGATCAAAGCGATGGACGGGCCCTGGTCCACGTCGATCCCATAACACTCCGTTCCAGAGCAACATTGTATCCGAAGGGCTGAAGTGTACATGTGAATAAGCATGTCCTCGACCTGCAGAACTGACATTGGTGTCGGATAGTTTCAATTCGACTTGGCAGGTTTGAATATCATACAAAAGTATTTCTCTTCGAGCAGGCTCGGATGCCATTGCAGCAAAAATGTTCCCAGCATTGCTAAACCTTGCAGCCTTGCATCCTTCGAATGAATGCATTGGCCCGCTAGAAATGGATGTTGCATCCCACAACCTTACGTCTAAGGAGCTGGATGAGAGCACAAGTTGACTGTCGTCAGAAGTATACGACTCCATTATGGTTAAAGGAGACTGATGGCTGGTGCAACTTTCTAATATGCTGCTACTGTTGGTATCAAAGACCTTGACCTCCCCTGAGTGGCTACCGACAGCAATTCTCGAGTCCCCGAGGAAAGTAAGACAAGTCAAAAGAGCACTAGCATCATCGCGACAAGTTCGCCAAGGCCTAAACCTGCTGTAGACAAACTGACGGTCCCTACGATTTCCATGAACACCACCATATATACTTCTAAATTCACGAGATCCAAGGCGAGATGTTACATTCCATGGGGCGTCAAGGCTTCGTTTTGGTTCAGGACAAACGTGAGGGTGCAAAAGAGACAATGGTGGAAGAGTAGTTATCGGCGTTGGACATTGGCGATGCTGGTGTTTTAGATACTGAACAACAAGGGAGTCCAGAGTTAGCCTCTCACTGTTGCTGGGTTGTGGATCACTTGGATTCCCAGGATGCGATGATGGTGTAACCAAACCAACTTGGGAACTGCCTTGTTGGTTGTCATCCAAACAATCCGTCCAAAAACCCCCAGGTATTGGTCGTCCATGCTGATCTCTCATGTTAGTAGTGCTCGGCGTAGAAAACCCAACATCTGTAATCAAACTACCTTTGCGAGACGAAATAGGAGTAGGACAAATAGGAGATCGGAGTCCTGGCTCGTTAGAGTGAAGTCGCTTCGAGGACAACATGATACTGGTGTCCTTCAATTCTGACAACTTCCGCTTCATTGGCAATATAATGGGTGTTTTACATTGAGACTCGGTGTCGATGATTGGGGTTGTTTCGATTGAAGATAGAGGCGCAGCAGATTGTTTTGAAGTACTAGAAATTTTTCTAACTGCTGAGGAAGATGATTCCAGGGATTTAGGCAGAGACTTTGAATGCGTACCAAAAGGAGTGGAGAAGACTATGGGCCTTTTCCTTGGACAAGACATGCTAAAATCACATTTCGAACTTGTATCTTCTTCTCGTGCAGAAAGCTTCGGCTTATCAGTCAGAAATCCACATGGGGATCGACCATAGGGCCACTGCAGTTGGGTTGAGGATGTCTCCAGCTTGGAGTCTTGGTATGCAAGAGATGATGGAGCTGCTAAAAGAGGTAAAGGTGTCAACTCGGCCTCTTTCAGCAGTGCAGAGGCAGCTTTGTTTAAGCCAGAAGCTAGAAGATGTTCGTGAATTAAAAGAAGAAGCTCCCTGAAATATTACACAAGCGTATGAGAAACAAGAAAGCCAACACAATCACAAGGTGTTCTCTAACCATAGCACAAAATCCACATTCGAAATAAATCAGCAACTACCTGGAATGGTAAGTGATAGGCGTAGCAGCAGCTATGGCTGCTCTTTCTATCCGTCTCAAAGTGGGGGTAGCAGCATCACTAGCTGCCAACGCACTGGCCCGCCCAGAATTTGTTACAATCTGTGACCATTATTGAATAACATAATCAGTTCCTTGATTGGATAAAGAAAAAAGAACTCTTTTTAACAAATAAAACAGCAATATCTTGCTATGAAAACATTCCGAATATGAAGTTGTGTTGTATGCATGTCCAATCTTCACTCAAAAGCTAGGTTTGTTAAGTTTAGTTGCATAAATCATATGAAAACAGAACGCATTTAATGTATGACCTCAGTTTTACCCCGTGACATTATGCATAATCTATATAGGTAAGGAGAGTTCTCTCTCAATGAAATGATGAAGAAATGGAAATAGAAATCGGAATACTGGAAAATTGTGGAGAGAAAGGTACTTACTGAAATAAGCTCAATAGCGACCTGGGAAAGCTCCGCTTGCCACCTACCTTGCTCTGTTCCTGATATCTGGCTCCCTGAATCTCGAATTAGTTCTGATAATTTTTTCCCCACCTGTCAACCAATTTGTGTTATAGCAGAGCTCGAAGAAGTATACAACTACAAAATATAGCATTGTAGGATTATATAAATTATTCACATGCATAACAAGAAAATGAGGCTGCAGATATTAGGTGTTTATTGAAGCAACAGAAAATGGGAGCCTAAAAAGTATCATTCGTTTGTAAAACTATCCAAATCGAAAAATGTAGGTTCTACCAATAATTCTTGGGGGTGAAAAGAAAACTGAAGAGACTACTAAAAAGAAAACACAATTCTGCAGATGATTGTTGGTGGTAGGCACAAAATTCCGGCAATCTCATATCTTCTTTCATGCCTTGACAGCATCTGAAGCCTTGGTCTCTGGTTCTTCTTAACTCACCGGATTTTTATCGCCCTGTTCTACCTTTCCTTCAGTTGCTTTCTCGATTCTTCTACCTTAGTGTCGAGTCCATGCCTGATTAGCCTTTTTTTTTTTTTCTCATACTTCTTTGCATTCTCGACAGAATCATAGATCAAACCAAACGCAGACAATTTTCTACCACCAAAGTGAGTTATGATCTTGAAAACAAAGATACCTTTAAGCCGTTTCTTTTATATCTTCAGGTATGCCCAACTACAGTCTTAACAAAAACATTAAACACCATATCACAACGGATGCTCATGCCTATGCAATTATCACGGTGTTCCCTTACCCCCAACTCCCTAAACAAGACCTTGAGAATCTATTTAGACTTGCATTGTAAAAGGGAATACTCTCAGGAATCGAAATGTTAGATCCTAATCATAATTGAAGTAATTTTTTCACTGTCCAATCAGATGAGTCAACTTTTTACTTGGATACTACCATGCAAAGGAAACACAAATATTAGTAACAAAAGGCTCTATGTAAACAGATTATACCTGAAGTTTTGTCAATATGTGTGCTATTGTATCATCTCTAGCTAAACCAAGCAGGACCCGGCACGCAAGAGCTCGGAGACAATCAAGAGCTGCAGGAGGCAGATAGATCCTTGGCTGGAGAAGATGCAAAATAACCTTTATACCATTGTTAGCACGGACTGCCTCCCTGGCTTGACGATACCCTTGCTCTAATTGTGCAGCAAGACCAGCACAGCCTGCTCCTGCACCTAAAGATATTCGACGATCCCCAACCAATCCTGATGTTGCTGTTGCAACGGGATTTTGAGAATTATTGTTAGTAGCCTGACCAGTTGCCGAAGTATTGCCTCGATCTACAATGCTAGAATCCCCATTGCGTTCTCTTTGATCTCCTTGACCAGTCATATAAGCAGCTCGATCTGGGACACTGCGTTCTCCATTTCTATCTCTACTCTCGACAGCAGGGGTACTAGAGGTCTGGGAAGACATAGCTTGTGATCCTTGCATGACTACAGGTGGTTTATTGCTGATTGATGGTGGAGGGCAAACAAGATTGATCAACACATTCAAAGCCGGCTGAATGATCTGCAAAGATTTTTAGGTATCAAGCTAAAACCATTGGATGACCAAGTCATAGCTCACACACTATCTACACGAAAGTTTGGTTTCCATCATTTGCAATATGATAAAAATAACAGAAAAATTGGTCATTTACCTCTGGATCAACAAAATTACTAGCAATACTTGCTGCATCCAAAATGACAGCTACACCAACACGATTGTTGCTCAATGTGGCATTCACAATCATTTTGCGGCTGTTAGGCACCAACGTTACAATATGAAGAACCCCCAATGCATATTGAAGTAAATCATGCAAGTAACGATCAACAGGAGGGGCCTACAAAACCAAGACTAAAATTATAAAAAATAAAAAAATAAAAAGTCTAGAGAAAAATAGGTACGGAGGAAAGCAGAATTTTTCAATAGTAGTACCTGACACAACTCCAACATGGTTATATGCCCATTATAGTTTAAGAACTTCTCAGCTGCAGGCCAACGAGTTCTTACAAATGCAGCACCAAGCTTCCGATCCTTCTGTAAAAGGAGAAGTACAGTATCCATAGCCTCGTTGCTAATATCAAGTGGTTTGTATGCTGCCCTCACACTTGAAGCATTTCGAGCAGCACTTCGACTACTTTTATTAGGACGAATAGATTCCACGAGCAAAAGGAGATGAGCTCTGAAATATTGACGTAAAGCAACACAGGTATGATAAGCTATTTGCTTTCCAGATGATGTAAGTACTTCAGTAGGAGACCGATCATTCTGCAACAATCCTGTACTAGATAGGCCTAGAGCCCCAGAATTCACTCCAGACCTCACAGACGCAGCATCATTCAATAGCCCTAGTAATTTCTGTAGGCCATCTTGAGCGTCAAATGCATCAAGAACAGCTCTGAACACAAATGCAGCAGCAAAAAATAAGGCTGCATTTTTTCTTGCCTGATCTTGTTGGCACTCAAGAAGCTGGATGGCTAACTCAACCACCTGATAGACAACATCTGAAGGAAGGGCACAGACCCGTTCCATTATTCCCTGCACAGAGGGGAAGCCATGCAAGTGAGATGAAATAAAGGGTCTACAAAATGAAAGAACAATACAGAAACTAACTATACAGAGAACGTTTAGCCTCAATAACTACCTGCAGGGAACCAATTGTGAATAAACAAGAAGAGAGCCCAAAAAATGTTTGAGCAACTCTGGGAACTGCAAGGAGTTTCTGCATGCCACCCCGGTCAACAAAGAGTGCTGCAAACTTACGATGAGCAGCCAAAGCACAGATTAATTTCATCACATCTGGCAATAGCATTTCAGCATTTGATGTTTCACTTTGCTTGGAACTCCTTTGCAGTAGTGTAAGACATACATCTACACCCTTTTCACGCAAAACAGGCCCAAGCACTTCCACATATTCCCCAAGAATCTCAAGACATTGAATACAGTATTTTTCTCTCAGTTGTGCGAGGGAGTCAAAATTAGGGATGAAAAAATCTTCAGTTTGTTCATTCATTTCTTTTCCTGTGGGACCTGGATCAGCTGGACTAACATTTGAATCGTTCTGGCTCCTGCACCAATCCATCCGTACTTTTTCAGCCCACAAATGGGGAAGGTTTTTAAAAACATGTGAAATGAGAAAGTGCAATGCATTCTCTTCAGTATATCATGAGTAATAAAAAATCACAAACCTGGAAACCTCCACAGCATTGGCAGCATCAATCACAGTAGTTGCAGCCTTAGAAGCAGCCAAAAATGCAGCTTCTTCATCGTTAGAAGTTTTAAATTCCTACATAAATAAAGAAGCTTATATGTCAGAAGTGAAGGGAAAAAAAGATTTTAAAGTTTCCTGTGTTTGCATGAAGGATTGAGAAAGAAAGAGAGATAGAGAGCATATACCTCAAAAGCTGCACTCTTAACAACCTCAGCAGCAGAATCGCCCGCTGCTTTTATGGCTTCTAAAGGCGCACCGACTGCTCTTGCTTCAGCTTCTGCAGCACACACGGCTTTCTTTACTAGCTCAGAAATATCTTTTGATCCAACTCTGCATTCTTGGTAGCAATCATCATTATCATCTCGTTCCACAGAAGAAACATCAGAATTGATCCTGCCAGATGTCCTACTAGCATCAGGTACTTTTTTAACATCCAGATGTTTCAACGAACTCCTTTCTCTAGCACTCCGCCCTCTACTACCAGACATTGGTGAAGTGAGGGCATGATCAATCTCAAGAGCACCTTCATTTACTCTTCCTTTCCCTCTGGATCTGCTACGGCTCATTTTACGTCTTGTAGAATCATCTCTAGCATTGTCATCAATCTCACCATGCTTATTCCTCCCATCACGAAAATCTAAAGCATGCCATCTGTCTTCACCTTCTACATCCATCTCATAGCCATCAGCCCTTGTAGCCAATGCATCAGGTGCTTCTTCACCAACCCAACATTCTTCTGGTGGTGCCAATCTACTTAGGCCCCTATCATGATCTCTATCAAAAACTTGATCCTCTACAGATCTTTCATCAGCTGTTCTTGAGTCATCTAGATGAGATGTTTCCATAACTTGTCGTACCCTCGCTCGGCTTTCATCTCTAACTTTGACGCCACTAGCACTAGATGCATTTTTGGCTTCTATTAAATGATTACCATCTTTTTGACTCACATCTCCAAGAACACGAATACGAAGAAAGCGCATAAGTTTTGCAGATAATCTAGCAGTGAAAACATCTTCCACCAATTGACTTCCACTGAGAAAATTAGAAAAACGAACATTGGCATATTATTTTGCAAAATGAACAAGTGTATTAAGGAGAATGGTGAAAAGAGTTACGGCAGTAGCATACCCCGCCAAGCATACAGCAAGGAGTCCAGTGGAATATGTCCGTAACATTTCAGAATCTGAAACCTCCTTTCCTCCTGATTCATGTTTCCAGTTGCGATCTTCAGCAGAAAATTTCCCAGTTTCCTCCATCACCCACTTTTTTATGTTTTCCAGAACATCATCCTCAAAAACATGAGGATACTGCAAAACATGTGGAGGTCTTATCACATTGGGTAAACTCAACAAACAGCTACAAAAATAAGATTTTGTGTGTGTGTGTGAGTGTGTGTGAGTGTGTGAGAGAGCGAGTCAGACAGGGAGAGAGAGTTAACCGTCCAAGTCAGTGAACAGCTTATAAGAAGTCTTGAAGCAGCAGCCTGTATGGAGGATGAGTATCTAGCGTCTGAAAGAAACTTCGAGGAAATCAATTCAAAAAATTCATCATTCTCCTGCAGAGTAGGTGAAAAAAGTCAGAATAAGTAAAATCATTGAACTAAGAACAACAACATATACCAATTATTTATATTCAATTTGCTCCAAATCCATCTAACAACATGAATAAATAAATAAAAGAAAAGCTGGATAACTCAAACTTTGGGTTACCCGGACTACATTCCCTAGCCTTCCAATGCTATGAGATCCGCGACCATTACTAGAAGAATGACCATTCTCTGCCATGTATCTGCATTATTGTGTGTGTAATAAGATAGGTTCAGAACAAACGTAATATCATGCAACAGTAAACCTTAATGTCTCGTAAAGAAATAAATGGCACATACATTCAAATGAGGTAAATATTACCATAAATGAAACCGGCTAATGAAAACTTCGAATAAAACAAATTGAGCTTAAACATACAGCAAGGTGAATTAAAGCTTTATTCACGGCCTCCCCATTATCTCTTGAGCAAATGTTAAACTAGAAATGATCTTAAACTATTAGGTTCAGATTAAATTCTATCTGAAGGAGAAGAAATGCAACCCATAGACCATCTATAACACTATGTCATTATCCACTTTTTTACGGCTCTGAAATTCAGAAGTCCTCCAACTCGTTGAATTAGAAACCAGGAATACCAACAAACTCCGGACTCCAGAAGTTGAAAAACTTAGGAAATAATTAACTTTCCAAGTGGGTAATGTGGCCCACTCCATGATGTTATAATCTCCTCAAGGTTCCGGTGATCCTTACCACTCTTTCTATTCTAGTTTTTAATTCTGAAGTTCTGTTAAGGCGGTTAGCACGTAAATTTTTTTGTTTATAAAGTTAGTAGATAGAAACTGCACTAGCTCATACCGCGAAGCTCCTCTCCCACCCCACGGCAAGAGAGAAATCAATAATACAAACACAAGTGAAAAACAACCAACCAAAAAGAAAACGAAAAACGTTGAACAGTCCCTTACGAAGACCATTCCATTCCAATGCACACTCCATACTAAAAATCATTTCAGGAACACGTTTAAACTATCATAACGTAAGAAATTCGGTTTTGAAAACAAGTACCTTCACAAAGCGTATCAAAACCAGCAAAATAACAAGAAGCACAAACCTGGATTCTTGAGTCTCGAGAACTGATGCAAGGGCATGAAGAACGGTAGGGTTAGGGTTATCAGGCGAGGCAGTGATCTTTTCCATCAACTTATGAGCCTTGGCAATCAACTCGTCCTCTTCATTCTTAGTCTCCTCTTCATCCTCCTCCTCTCTTCCTTCTTGAGATTGCGATTGAGTTCCCGCCGTTTCCGACGGCGGAGGAGGAGGAGGAGGAGATGGAACTGGAGGCTGTTCGCCCTGACCTGGTGCCTCGTTCGTTTGCTCATCCATGGCCGGTGGGTCCATATTTCGAGATTAAGATCCGTAACAGAAATCAAAAACAAAGAAAATTAATCGATGTAGGGCTTATTGTTTGTACAATTGAAGTAGTTCATGTATCTTGTTTCAGCACCATTCGGCAGTGCGTTTGTGCGAATGTCTTTGAAAGATACGTACTGTAGCTGCGTTTGTTTTGAGCCGCAGTGAAATGAAGAGAGAGAGAGAGAGAGAGAGAGAGAGAGGGAACGGCAAAAGGAACCACGAAAGGGATTGGGGCGTGGCTTTTTGGAGTTTTATAATAGCGACAAAAAAATAAATTAGTGCGAGACCGTAAATATGGATTTCGAACATTCGGGAAAATCACTACTAATTCGGCCCTAAGCCTGTTTCGATATTGGGCCTACTAATTCGGCCCAATAATATCTATTCAGGCCCACGATCGCCCTTTAAAGGAAAATAATTATTAAATTATTAAAAACAAAATTACAAATTACAAATATTTGATATTTAAACTTTATTAGTATGAATTTTTAAATAATTATATTAAAAAATAACAACTGGACAATCCAATTCAGCTTAATCCATGAGTTTTAAACTCTATTTTCGTTGTTCGAGTCACCGACCCATGTTTTGAATTGATCCAAAAGATTTTTCCAACTTAACCCGTACATAACTCTACATAAAATTGGCATAAAAGTCGATCGATTCTCCCGAGAGGTCACAATTACCGCGAGCAAACATATTAATGACGAGGAACACATTTTTGCTATTCTACTAATACTTGTACTTGCTCTGCTATTCTGCCGAAGCCTGGCTGAGGAAGAATTACGAGGCGTAGAACAAAAAGAAATATGCTGATTTGGGAAGAGTTTTTTTTTACCTTTTGTATCCATGTATTACCTCGTGTTATTGATCGACGAACGTTCTCCCTCCCACTGAAGTCTAATACAATTTAAAAATAATGGAGCGGTCATTCGTGCTATAGTTCACGTCCCCAATGGAAAAGCTGTAATGACATCAGATAAATTTAAATAATTAGTTAGTTATATCGAGTTTGTCGAAAGTGTATCTCTGCGAATGTATTCCTACTACTTGAAGTATATCAGGCTATCCTCTTGAACCTTTTGTCACATAATATTTTTGACACGTAAGCAAGCTCCAGACGTTTGTTACTTCTATCAACAACTAGCATCGATGCAGCAGAGACCAAGGCCATCTTTTTTGTTAATCAAAATTGCAACTCGGTAGCTCATGAGCTTGCTACACATGCTTAAAAACATACATGGTTGATGTCATTTTTTAACACTCTCACATGCATCAAACGGTGCATTTTGTTGTTCGTTTTTTTCGACTCGTACCTTTCTCGTGAGATAATTACAGTCAAATGCATTAATCCAGTTGACAATGATTTGACTCGAGGATTGATCTAATAAATTACTAGTAACGTAGCTCACGAGCTTGCTACTTATGATTTGGCATGGGAATCACCCTCGACCAGTCGACTTTCTTACTCCCTTTCATTTATTTTATGTTTTTCTCCTATGCTCGAACATAAAAAAACTAAAATTATAAAGGTTAGATTGATTCCGTCACCGTAAATTTGAATACCTTTGCCAACATGCATTGTTCATTGTTTGTTTGTTTTTTTTTTTTTTTGGGCGACCGTTAATTAATACGGTTAGAAATGAACCCCTAGTTAAAATGAATGCCAGCTGGCGCCAAGTCAGACCTTTTAAAAGTCTATTTTTATTTTAAAAAACGACATAATTCTTCATTAAAAAAAAAAAAAAACTGTTTAATTCTATTTTTTAAATACCCCTCCCGAGATTAAGTAGATTCCCGGATATACATCCGACCATACTGAGCACTATAAATATCAAGCATTCACTAATCTCATTCCATAGTCTTCGCCGAAGTTGGGAGTGGGAGCGGGAACGAAAGCGATTTTCCTGTTCTCTTCCCCATTTTTCTTCGTCGTTCAATTCTATAGGTTTGCTTGCGATTCCTCTTGAATTTAGTCGTTGTTTTCTGTGAATATTCTTCGTAAATCACCGTTGCTGCCAATTTTGGCGATCGAATTTTGTTTTGCTGCAGAAATTGGAGGAGAATTTCGTGTTTTAGGTATTGTTTAAGTTGTTTATGATTTCTCCGCTTGATTGTGGTATCTAGGCTGGAACTGATTTGTTGTTACAGAGAAGCTTTCCGTTTGATTGTTCGATTATGAGATGATTATGATTTTTTTTTTCCTGTCACTAACTTAGGGATTAGAGTAATCAAGCTAAGATTGGAACGTTTGATGTTATTGCTTTTCGTGCGAGAATCTTTTAGAACACGTGACTAGAGGGGAAGCTATTGAGGAGGCTGTAGTTTTCCTTTGTGAATTCGTTCTGAAAACTCTTTTGTTCCTTGCAGGTGACTGGTAACATTTATCTTGGGATCAATGGCCGTGTCTGTCAAGATAATGTCTCTTACTGTCGCAACTTTAGGTGTGATATCCTTTATATTTGGAGTCATAGCTGAGAATAAGAAGGTAAACTTGTGTTCATAAATTGTTTGATTCTTACTGGGTAGATATTTGATCATTTGAAACTGTCACAACAAGAATTAAGATACGGATTGAACGGGTTGTTGTTGAATAGTTTGTCTGTCTATATCATATAAGTTAACTTACTCTCGTGTCCTGAGAATTTTCCTCGCTCCCTCGTTAATGGGCACTGTCCTTTTTTTGTTGTGTTTGCTTATGGGCAGCCTGCATCCGGAACTCCCATCCCAGGCAAAGGCATTGTTATCTGTCAGTATCCAGCGGACCCGACTGTGGCCTTGGGATATCTTTCCGTTGCGTTTCTTCTTGCTTCTTCGATTGCAGGATACTTTTCTTTGTTCTATCCTTACCAAGGAAAATCCGTTCCTCGAGGTGCCATGTTTAAGAGCAGCAGTTTCTCTATTTTCCTCAACATTGCCCTGTAAGTTCTCTTTCCAAGTCGCATCCTTTGTTGGCTAAAACTTCTAAACTTTGTAGTATTTACTTGCATTATGGTTTCAATGTTATAGTTTCGTGAAATTCTTGCTTTTGTCTGAGAATCTATTCCTACGGTGTGTTGTCATCCATTGCAGTATTTATTTGATCACTTTGGATCTGTTTTTATTTTCATTTTGATGAATTCGAGCTGCAATGGATGTTATTTTTCCCCGAGTCGTCGAATGAATTCGATCCTTGGGATAATGCACACCTAATTATCATCTTCCTCTCCACCGTCAGGAAACGTTATCAATCAAATATTCATATCGATTAATGTGGTTTCTGTAAGGCATTGTTACCATATCATTTGAATCTACCCTCTGTGTTTGCAGGTTCACAACTGGATTGGCTATAACTTTGCTCGTATGGCCTACAGTCACCGAACAAATTCACTTGACTCACAACGTTCATCACAATCTCGAGGCAGCATGCCCGACTGCTAAGACTGGTCTTCTGGGTGGTGGTGCATTTCTATCCCTTGATTCATCCCTCTTCTGGTTGGTTGCCCTGATGTTGGCTGGAAATGCTCGAGAGGACTACTTTGATGAAATAGAGGAAAACGGAGACAGTGCTAAGGCTCTTAAGAACAACGCATGAAATTTCTTCGATCAATGAGAATAATAATTTAGTTTCGATATACTTGTGATTGACTACTAAGCAAGGACTTATTGTGAATATGATATTTCAAGAAATGTTCATCAGTAAAATTATAACATAATTGTATGAGTTTATTTTCGCAAACTTCTTTCATTTTCAACTTCGACATGACTCAACACTTTCAAAGTAAATGTGGTCTATAATAATATTTTCGTCTAATATATATAATAATTTTGAAGCGAATAATATGACATATATAGATGTATTTTAAAAAATAAATCACAATTTTAGAGTGTTTTTGTAATTTAATTATTAATTTATCATTGAAATTTTAATGATATTTTTCATTGTGGTCCCATTTGATTCTCTATTTTTGTAAAATTAACCAGCCATTAAAATATTAATTACGTGAAAAAAGAAAAAAAAAAAAAGAACACTAGTGGATAAGTAATAATTAATATATTTAAATTTTATAAATTTTAGTTATTAATGTAGCGAAGGTGGATAAGTATGATTTTTTAAATAATTATAAAAAAAAATGACAACCCGACAATCCAATCCAACTCAATCCATGAGTTTTAAACTCTATTTTGATTGCTCGAGTCACCGACTCATATTTTAAATTGGTCCAAAAAAAAATTTCAACTCAACCTGTATTTATCTCGGCACCATGTTGCTAGCTAGAATACAAGGGTAAAATTGTCATAAAAGCCATATTTAAGAGTTTTTTTCCATTTATATTCACATATGTATAACCTCGTGTTTATAGTCAAACCAACCTGACCTAAAAGTTATATATATATATATATATATATATAGACATGATTTGTGTTATTCATTTCTTACTCTTTAAAGTATATCGGGCTATCCCATCAAGACTTTTGCCACAAAATACTCTAATAAGTAAACAAGCTCCAAACGTTTGCTAATTATATTAGCAAATATCATTGAAGCAGCAAAGACTAATACCATCTTTTTGTTAATCAAAAGTACAACTCGGTAGCTCGTGAGCTTGCTACCCACGCTTAAAAACGTACACGGTTGTGTTGGTGTTAATATAACACATGCGGAAGCATTTTGGATCTTAGGCACTTTTAGAACATCAATTATTGTAAATAACTAGCATGTTCATAAGTATTAAAACTTAATGGGTTTAAATACTAACCTTTTGTAGTTCAAACTCCTTTTGCCTCACGAACCGGTTTCGAACCACCACTAGTGTCTTCTCCACTATCCTCCGGCCTTAGAACGGGATTGTGGAATCCGGTGAGTGACTAAACTNCCCTAAACATGCATACTATACATTATAACACTTATAACATACTTGGAATGCATGAAACATGCTTAGCCTATGGTGGGATTTTAAATCTATATGACATACTTTATGCATATACATTTTCTATTTAATTAAAACATACATTCATAATGCATAATTAATTAAACACACTAAAGTGGGTTGGTTTTGGAATTTTAAAGCAAACAATTAACTAAATTATTGCACTAATAATTAAAATAACTTGAGCCGCTCCCGAGGATCACGAACTGGGCAAACAAACCCTTAAAAACGTTGAATCTAACCCCAATGGCAGAAAAAACACCCGAACCGCCTCTTCCATCTTCTTCGGTTCAGCTTGCTATCTCTTCCATTTTCGATCAATTACAACCTAAAATGGACTCTAATGACTCCAGAAAAATTACAAACCTTTCTTCATTCATTGAAGCCCATACACATTAGGCTTATTACAATAATTGTATCAAATGAAGCATAAAAAAAATGTCAAAACCAAAACCATCCACTTTAGCAACCACAAATTTCATTCATGAAATGGTACCCACCATGATCAAACTAATGTAAATAAAGTGCATAAAACTTGCTCTGATACCAATTGATGGAGTTAATATAACACATGTGGAAGCAATTTGGATCTTAGGCACTTTTAGAACATCAATTATAGTAAATAACTAGCATGTTCGGAAGTATTAAAACTTAATGTGTTTAGATACTAAACTTTTCTAGTTCAAACTTCTTTTTCCTCACGAACCGGTTTCGAACCACCACTAGTGTCTTCTCCACTATCCTCCGGCCTTAGAACGGGATTGTGGAATCCGGTGAGTGACTAAACTTGGGAGGGATTTTGTATATGTGAAGAGAGTGTTTGTGAGAGGTTTTTCTCAAGGTTTTTCACCAAGAAGAAGAAGACCTTCCATGTACCATGATCACTCTATTTAAAGAGTCATGTTTGCATGTTCATGCAAATTTGAGATCACCAAATTTTGACACTTAAAATTCCACTCAAATGTTTGGGATTATGTGGCAAGCATGCATGTTTGAGTTAACCAAATTTTGACACTCAAAATTCCACTCAAACTTGTGGGGTTTATTTGGCAAACATGCAAGTTTGGTTAAACCAAATTTTGACACCTCAAAATTCCACTAACATGATTTTTCCATTAGATGAAAGTCAACATTTTGACTTTCTTCATTTTAATTAAACAATTAATTTGAATAATGAATTTCAAATTAAAGTAACATTAAATAATTAATTAAACTATTTAATTAATATTTAATATTAATTCAAATGCCAATCCCAGTCAATTCCGACACATAATTGATTAAGATATTTAAATCTTATTTAAATATCTCAGATTCTCTCTTTTCGTTTAATTCGTAAATAAAATAAAATTGCGGTTAAATATATCGTATATATGTAACGCATATTCCCTAATTTGAATTCGAACACTTCGAACTCACTCGTCACACTGTTCTATGGTTTAGTCCGATATGAGCTAGCAGAGGGACCTAATGGACCTATAGATCATGGGCTCCAACGATTCAAGATTAACCGATTAAACTCATTAACCTGGTTAACCAACATTCGTTAACTACTAGGACACTCCACTATAGCCTAGTAGTTGCACTCCCCTCACTATAGATATATTTCTGTCCATCTGATATAACCATGATTAGTAAGTCGATCCTTCACAGGTTGTTCGTAACTAGAGCTGGGTCAATTTACCGTTTTACCCCTGAAGTTACTTCTTGTTCCTTATGTCTCACTGATCCTCTAATAAACAATTGGTTTGTGGTCCAACCAGTAAACCGAATCCCTCTCAGGCCAATGAGAGGGTGGGGCCCCTTGTTCAAGACCTGGAGTCAGTGCTTAAGGGAACTACCTTTCTTCTATCCCTAAAAGTGGGTAGGAGTGAATTCCGTCTTGCACCCCACGTCCCCAGCCATTCACCCAGTCTTACCCCTGAAATGGGAGGCCTGTTGAGTCGGCGAACTAGAGCCACTCTCACCCATGCAAATCTAAGGATAATTCCGAATAAACAGGAGTTCATGGTTAGCTCAGGATTAAAACCGAGTTACCTAGGTTATCGAATGAAAAGAAAATCAGTCTCAACAGTAAACGACTTTATAAAGTGAGAGTGGTTTTCTTCATGGTCCGATCTTATGCAATACTCATTGCATAGGACGCCCCCACTCACATGTCTCCACATGCACAATTTAGTGATCGCATTGTTTATATCATATACAAAAGTGGGCCGCATCCATAGTGTCCCCAGAATAAGGTACTCAGCCTTATCCTTATACTATAGATCATTTTGACTATATACTTGAACTTGATCCACTCTTATGTCTCTACATATAGTTCAAGTAATCATACTATAGCCAGAGTGTTCTTAGTTTATTGGATTTAGATTAATGATCGTAAAGTTCATTTTATTCAATAACAATCTTTACTGAATAAACAACAATAATAACTTTATTGAAAATAGAATATGTTTTTTGTTTACAAACTATGAGTTTTAGGACATAAAACCCAACAACACCGTGATTTATCATTCCTGTTGGAATATTTGGAACACCGTGATTTCTATCATCTGTTGTTGACATTTTAAAGTCAACAACTTTAACCGAGTCGGTCCAGTTGGAATGTTTTTCAGATTTCTGTTCTTGACATTTTAAAATTTTCCAACTTTAACCGTAAGAATATTCTGTTATCCTTCGTCAATCGTCTCGGCTTCTAATTTGAGAAATGATGGTTGAACCGAGCCGATCTAATTTTGAAGATGAGGAGTGAATGTTTGTTGAAATCGTGTCAGCTTCTAATTCAAGAAATGATGGTTTAACAGAGCCAATCCAATTTTGTAGATGAAGCATGAATCTTTGTTGAATATTCTTCGCCTTGGATCGTGAAAAAGGTCTAGTTGGAACATTTGGAACACCGTGATTTATCAGTCTAGTTGGAATATTTGGAACACCGTGGTTCCTATCATCTATTGTTGACATTTTAAAGTCAACAACTTTAATTGAGCCGGTCAAGTTTGAATGTTTGTCAGAATTCTGTTGTTGACATTTTAAAGTTTTCTAACTTTATCCGTGCAAATATTCAGTTGTCCTTCGTCAATCGTATCAGCTTCTAATTCGAGAAATGATGGTTGAACCGAGCCGATCCAATTTTGTAGATGAGGAGTGAATGTTTGTTGAAATCCTATCAGCTTCAAATTCTAGAAATGATGATTGAACCGAGCCGATCCAATTTTGTAAATTAATTATGAATCCTTGTTGAATATCCTTCGCCTTTGATCGTGTAACAGGTCCAGTTGGAACATTTGGAACACCGTGGTTTATCAGTCCAGTTGGAATATTTGGAACATCGTGGTTCTATCATCTGTTGTTGACATTTTAAAATCAACAACTTTAACCGAGCCGGTCCAGTTGGAATGTTTGTCAGAATTTTGTTGGTTACATTTTAAAGTTTTCCAACTTTAATCGTTCAAATATTCAGTTGTCCTTCGTCAATCGTATCGGCTTCTAATTCGAGAAATGATGGTTGAACCGAGCCGATCCAATTTTGTAGATGAGGAGTGAATGTTTGTTGACATTGTATCAGCTTCTAATTCTAGAAATGATTGTTGAACCGAGCCAATCCAATTTTGTAGATGAAGCATGAATCTTTGTTGAATATTCTTCGCCTTTGATCATGTAACAGGTCTAGTTGCAACATTTGGAACACCGTGATTTATCAGTCCAGTTTGAAAATTTGGAACACCGTAGTTTCTATTATCTGTTGTTGACATATTAAAGTCAGCAACTTTAATCGAGCCTGTCCAGTTAGAATGTTTGTCAGAATTCTGTTGTTGACATTTTAAAGTTTTCAAAACTTTATCCGTGCCAATATTCAATCGTCCTTCATCAATCATATCGGCTTCTAATTCGAGAAATGATGGTTGAACCGAGCCGATCGAATTTTGTAGATGAGGAGTGAATGTTTGATGAAATCGTATAAGCTTCAAATTCTAGAAATTATGGTGGAATCGAGCCGATCCAATTTTGTAGATGAAGCATGAAAATTTGGAACACCGTAGTTTCTATTATCTGTTGTTGACATATTAAAGTCAGCAACTTTAATCGAGCCTGTCCAGTTAGAATGTTTGTCAGAATTCTGTTGTTGACATTTTAAAGTTTTCAAAACTTTATCCGTGCCAATATTCAATCGTCCTTCATCAATCATATCGGCTTCTAATTCGAGAAATGATGGTTGAACCGAGCCGATCGAATTTTGTAGATGAGGAGTGAATGTTTGATGAAATCGTATAAGCTTCAAATTCTAGAAATTATGGTGGAATCGAGCCGATCCAATTTTGTAGATGAAGCATGAATCTTTGTTGAATATACTTCGCCTTGGATCGTTTAACTGGTCCAGTTGGAACATTTGGAACACCGTGATTTATCAGTCCAGTTGGAGTATTTGGAACACCGTGATTCCTACCATTTCTTGTTGACATTTTAAAGTCAACAACTTTAACCGAGTCGGTCCAGTTGGAAAGTTTGTTCGCATTCTGTTGTTGACATTTTAAAGTTTTCCAACTTTAACCGTGCAAATATTCAGTCGTCCTTCGTCAATAGTATCAGCATATAATTGGAGAAATGATGGTTGAACTGAGCCGATCAATTTTTGTAGATCAAGAGTGAATGTTTGTTGAAATCGTATCAGCTTCTAATTCTAGAAATGATGGTTGAACCGAGCCGATCTAATTTTGTAGATGGAGCATGAATCTTTGTTGAATATTCTTCGCCTTGGATCGTGTAACAGGTCTAGTTGGAACATTTGGAACACCGTGATTTATCAATCCAATTGGAATATTTGGAACACCGTGATTTCTATCATCTATTGTTGACATTTTAAAGTCAACAACTTTAACCGAGACGGTCTAGTTGGAATGTTTGTTCGAATTCTGTTGTTGAAATTTTAACGTTTTCCAACTTTAACCGTGCAAATATTCAGTTGTTCTTCGTCAATCGTATCAGCCTCTAATTCGAGAAATGATGGTTGAACTGAGTTGATCAAATTTTTTAGATGAACAGTGAATGTTTGTTGAAATCGTATCAGCTACTAATTCTAGAAATGATGGTTAAACCGAGCCAATTCAATTTTGTTTATGAAGCATGAATCTTTGTTGAATATTCTTCTCCTTGGATCGTGTAACAGGTCCAGTTGGAACATTTGGAACAGCGGGATTTATCAGTCCAGTTGGAATATTGAGAACACCGTGATTCCTACCATCTGTTGTTGACATTTTAAAGTCAACAACTTTAACCGAGCCGATCGAGTTGGAATGTTTGTTTGCATTCTGTTGTTGACATTTTAAAGTTTTCAAACTTTAACCGTGCAAATATTCAGTCGTCCTTCGTCAATAGTATCAGCCTATAATTGGAGAAATGATGGTTGAACTGAGCCGATCAAATTTTATAGATAAAGAGTGAATGTTTGTTGAAATCGTATCAGCTTCTAATTCTAGAAATGATGGTTGAACCGAGCCAATCCAATTTTGTAGATGGAGCATGAATCTTTGTTGAATATTCTTCGCCTTGGATCGTGTAACACGTCCAGTTGGACCATTTGGAACACCGTGATTTATCAGTCCAGTTGGAATATTTGGAACACCGTGATTTCCATCATCTGTTGTTGACATTTTAAAGTCAACAACTTTAACCGAGACAGTCTAGTTGGAAAGTTTGTTCGAATTCTATTGTTGACATTTTAAAGTTTTTTAACTTTAACCATGCAAATATTCAGTTGTCCTTCGTCAATAGTATCAGCCTCTAATTCGAGAAATGATGGTTGAATCGAGCCGATCCAATTTTGTAGATGAAGAGTGAATGTTTGTTGAAATCGTATCAGCTTCTAATTCTAGAAATGATGGTTAAACCGAGCCGATACAATTTTGTTGATGAAGCATGAATCTTTGTTGAATATTCTTCTCCTTGGATCGTGTAACAGGTCCAGTTGGAACATTTGGAACACCGTGATTTATCAGTCCAGTTGGAATATTTGGAACACCGTGATTCCTACCATCTGTTGTTGACTTAAAGTCAACAACTTTAACCGAGCCGATCCAGTTTGAATGTTTGTTTGCATTCTGTTGTTGACATTTTAAAGTTTTCAAACTTTAACCGTGCAAATATTCAGTTGTCCTTCGTCAATAGTATCAGCCTATAATTGGAGAAATGATGGTTGAACTGAGCCAATCAAATTTTGTAGATCAAGAGTGAATGTTTGTTGAAATCGTATCAGCTTCTAATTCTAGAAATGATGGTTGAACCGAGCCAATCCAATTTTGTATATGGAGCATGAATCTTTGTTGAATATGCTTCGCCTTGGATCGTGTAACAGGTCTAGTTGGAACATTTGGAACACCGTGATTTATCAATCCAATTGGAATATTTGGAACACCGTGATTTCTATCATCTATTGTTGACATTTTAAAGTCAACAACTTTAACAGAGACAGTCTAGTTGGAATGTTTGTTCGAATTCTATTGTTGACATTTTTAAGTTTTTCAACTTTAACCATGCAAATATTGAGTTGTCCTTCGTCAATCGTTTCAGCCTCTAATTCGAGAAATGATGGTTGAACCGAGCTGATCCAATTTTGTAGATGAAGAGTGAATGTTTGTTGAAATCGTATCAGCTTCTAATTCTAGAAATGATGGTTGAACCGAGCCGATCTAATTTTGTAGATGGAGCATGAATCTTTGTTGAATATTCTTCTCCTTGGATCGTGTAACAGGTCTAGTTGGAACATTTGGAACACCGTGATTTATCAGTCTAGTTGGAATATTTGGAACACCGTGATTTCTATCATCTATTGTTGACATTTTAAAGTCAACAACTTTAACCTAGCCGGTTCAGTTGGAATATTTGTTCGAATTCTGTTATTGACGTTTTAAAGTTTTCCAACTTTAATCGTGCAAATATTCAGTCGTCCTTCGTCAATCATATCAGCCTGTAATTCGAGAAATGATAGTTGAACCGAGCCGATTCAATTTTGTAGATGAAGAGTGAATGTTTGTTGAAATCGTATCAGCTTCTAATTGTAGAAATGATGGTTGAACCGAGCCGATCCAATTTTGTAGATGGAGCATGAATCTTTGTTGAATATTCTTCGCCTTGGATCGTGTAACAGGTTCAGTTGGAACATTTGGAACACCGTATTTTATCCGTCCAGTTGGAATATTTGGAACACCGTGATTCCTAGCATCTGTTGTTGGCATTTTAAAGTCAACAACTTTAACCGTGCAAATATTCAGTCGTCCTTCGTCAATCGTTCAGCCTCTAATTCAAGAAATGATGGTTGAACTTATCCGATCCAATTTTGTAGATGAAGAGTGAATGTTTGTTGAAATCGTATCAGTTTCTAATTGTAGAAATGATGGTTGAACTGAGCCGATCCAATTTTGTAGATGAAGCATGAATATTTGTTGAATATTCTTCGCCTTGGATCGTGTATCAGGTCTAGTTGGAACATTTGGAACACCGTTATTTATCAGTCTAGTTGGAATATTTGGAACACCGTGTTTCTTATCATCTGTTGTTGACATTTTAAAGTCAACAACTTTAACCGAGCCGGTCCAGTTGGAATGTTTGTTTGAATTCTGTTGTTGAAATTTTAAAGATTTCCAACTTTAACCGTGCAAATATTCAGTCGTACTTCGTCAATAGTATCAGCCTATAATTCTAGAAATGATGGTTGAACCGAGCTGATCTAACTTTGTAGATGAAGAGTGAATGTTTGTTGAAATCGTATCAGCTTCTATTTCTAGAAATGATGGTTGAACCGAGCCGATCTAATTTTGTAGATGGAGCATGAATCTTTGTTGAATATTCTTCTCCTTGGATCGTGTAACAGGTCTAGTTGGAACATTTGGAACACCGTGATTTATCAGTCTAGTTGGAATATTTGGAACACCGTGATTTCTATCATCTATTGTTGACATTTTAAAGTCAACAACTTTAACCTAGCCGGTTCAGTTGGAATATTTGTTCGAATTCTGTTATTGACGTTTTAAAGTTTTCCAACTTTAATCGTGCAAATATTCAGTCGTCCTTCGTCAATCATATCAGCCTGTAATTCGAGAAATGATAGTTGAACCGAGCCGATTCAATTTTGTAGATGAAGAGTGAATGTTTGTTGAAATCGTATCAGCTTCTAATTGTAGAAATGATGGTTGAACCGAGCCGATCCAATTTTGTAGATGGAGCATGAATCTTTGTTGAATATTCTTCGCCTTGGATCGTGTAACAAGTCCAGTTGGAACATTTGGAACACCTTGATTTATCAGTCCAGTTGGAATATTTGGAACAGCGTGATTTCTATCATCTGTTGTTGACAATTTAAAATCAACAACTTTAACCTAGCTGGTCCAGTTGGAATGTTTGTTCTAATTCTATTGTTGACATTTTAAAGTTTTCGAACTTTAACCGTGCAAATATTCAGTTGTCCTTCGTCAATCATATCAACCTCTAATTCGAGAAATGATGGTTGAACCGAGCCGATCCACTTTTGTAGATAAAGAGTGAATGTTTGTTGAAATCGTATAAGCTTCTAATTCTTGAAATGATGGTTGAACCGAGCCGATCCAATTTTTAGATGGTGCATGAATCTTTGTTGAATATTCTTCGCCTATGATCTTGTAATATGTCCAGTTGGAACATTTGGAACACTGTGATTTATCAGTCCAGTTGGAGTATTTGGAACACCTTGATTCCTATCATCTGTTGTTGACATTTTATACTCAACAACTTTAACCGAGTCGGTCCAGTTGGAATGTTTGTTCGAATTCTGTTGTTGACATTTTAAAGTTTTCCAACTTTAAACCTGCAAATATTCAGTTGTCCTTCGTCAATTGTATCAGCCTCTAATTCGAGAAATGATGGTTGAACCGAGCCGATCCAATTTTGTAGATGAAGAGTGAATGTTTGTTGAAATCGTATCAGAAATGATGGTTGAACCGAGCCGATCCAATTTTGTAGATGGAGCATGAATCTTTGTTTAATATTCTTCGCCTTGGATCGTGTAACAGGTCCTGTTGGAACATTTGGAACACCGTGATTTATCAGTCCAGTTGGAATATTTGGAACACCATTATTCCTATCATCTGTTGTTGAAATTTTAAAGTCAACAACTTTAACCGAGCAAGTCCAGTTGGAATGTTTGTTCGAATTCTGTTGTTGACATTTTAAAGTTTTCCAACTTTAACCGTGCAATGATGGTGTTAATATAACACATGCGGAAGCAATTTGGATCTTAGGCACTTTTAGAACATCAATTATAGTAAATAACTAGCATGTTCATAAGTATTAAAACCTAATGTGTTTAGATACCAACCTTTTGTAGTTCAAACTTCTTTTTCCTCATGAACCGGTTTCTAGACACCACTAGTGTCTTCTCCACTATTCTCCGGCCTTAGAACGGGATTGTGGAATCCGGTGAGTGACTAAACTTGGGAGGGATTTTGTATACGTGAAAGAGAGTGCTTGTGAGAGGTTTTTCATCAAGATGAAGAATCCCTTCCAAGTATCATGATCACTCTATTTAAAGAGTCAAGTTTGCATGTTCATGCAAACTTGAGATCACCAAATCTTGACACTTAAAATTCCACTCAAATGTTTGAGATTATGTGGCAAGCATGCATGTTTGAGTTAACCAAATTTTGACACTCAAAATTCCACTCAAACTTGTGGGGTTTATTTGGCAAACATGCAAGTTTGGTTAAACCAAATTTTGACACCTCAAAATTCCACTAACATGATTTTTCCATTAGATGAAAGTCAACATTTTGACTTTCTTCATTTTAATTAGATGAAAGTCAACATTTTGACTTTCTTCATTTTAATTCAACAATTAATTTGAATAATGAATTTCAAATTAAAGTAACATTAAATAATTAATTAAACTATTTAATTAATATTTAATATTAATTCAAATGCCAATCCCAGTCAATTCCGACACATAATTGATTAAGATATTTAAATCTTATTTAAATATCTCAGATTCTCTCTTTTCGTTTATTTCGTAAATAAAATAAAATTGCGGTTAAATATATCGTATATATGTAACGCATATTCCCTAATTTGAATTCGAACACTTCGAACTCACTCGTCACACTGTTCTATGGTTTAGTCCGATATGAGCTAGCAGAGGGACCTAATGGACCTATAGATCATGGGCTCCAACGATTCAAGATTAACCGATTAAACTCATTAACCTGGTTAACCAACATTCGTTAACTACTAGGACACTCCACTATAGCCTAGTAGTTGCACTCCCCTCACTATAGATATATTTCTGTCCATCTGATATAACCATGATTAGTAAGTCGATCCTTCACAGGTTGTTCGTAACTAGAGCTGGGTCAATTTACCGTTTTACCCCTGAAGTTACTTCTTGTTCCTTATGTCTCACTGATCCTCTAATAAACAATTGGTTTGTGGTCCAACCAGTAAACCGAATCCCTCTCAGGCCAATGAGAGGGTGGGGCCCCTTGTTCAAGACCTGGAGTCAGTGCTTAAGGGAACTACCTTTCTTCTATCCCTAAAAGTGGGTAGGAGTGAATTCCGTCTTGCACCCCACGTCCCCAGCCATTCACCCAGTCTTACCCCTGAAATGGGAGGCCTGTTGAGTCGGCGAACTAGAGCCACTCTCACCCATGCAAATCTAAGGATAATTCCGAATAAACAGGAGTTCATGGTTAGCTCAGGATTAAAACCGAGTTACCTAGGTTATCGAATGAAAAGAAAATCAGTCTCAACAGTAAACGACTTTATAAAGTGAGAGTGGTTTTCTTCATGGTCCGATCTTATGCAATACTCATTGCATAGGACGCCCCCACTCACATGTCTCCACATGCACAATTTAGTGATCGCATTGTTTATATCATATACAAAAGTGGGCCGCATCCATAGTGTCCCCAGAATAAGGTACTCAGCCTTATCCTTATACTATAGATCATTTTGACTATATACTTGAACTTGATCCACTCTTATGTCTCTACATATAGTTCAAGTAGTCATACTATAGCCAGAGTGTTCTTAGTTTATTGGATTTAGATTAATGATCGTAAAGTTCACTTTATTCAATAACAATTTTTTCTGAATAAACAACAATAATAACTTTATTGAAAATAGAATATATCTTTGTTTACAAACTATGAGTTTTAGGACATAAAACCCAACAAACTCCCACTTGGACTAAAACTCTAGTGGGGTTTTATAACGTTGAGTAGAGAGAAATACAATAAACTAGGGCATCACATACTCATGCCTTTTCTCCCACTTGCCCTAGATTACATAACTCGTAGTCCTAGACTCACTAGGTGCCCTTCAAACACTTTAGCCGTGAGGGGCTTTGTAAATGGATCAGCAATGTTGTGTTCTGAAGCTATCTGTGTGACGATCACATCTCCTCGTTGCACAATCTCCCTTATGAGATGATATTTGCGCTCAATATGTTTTCCTCGCTTATGGCTTCTTGGTTCTTTTGAATTTGCAACTGCTCCACTGTTATCACAATAAAGAGTGACGGGAAGATGCATATTTGGAACGACTTCCAAATCAGTTAAGAACTTCCTAAGCCATACAGATTCTTTCGCTGCTTCACAAGCAGCAACATACTCAGCCTCCATGGTGGAATCAGCAATGCAACCTTGCTTTATGCTTCTCCATATTACTGCTCCTCCGTTCAGAGTGAAGACAGATCCTGATGTCGATTTCCTTGTATCTACATCGGTCTGAAAATCTGAGTCAGTGTACCCTGTAAGGATCAGATCCTTAGCACCGTACATTAGCATATAGTCCCTCGTTCTCCTAAGATACTTGAGGATATTCTTAACGGCAGTCCAATGAGTACGTCCCGGATTGGACTGATATCTGCTGACAATTCCCACAGCATAGCATATGTCGGGTCGGGTACATAGCATAGCATACATCAGACTACCGACCGCTGATGCATAGGGAATGTGTTTCATATCCTCAACTTCTTGAGGTGTCTTAGGACTTTGTTCCTTCGACAAATGAACTCCATGCCTGAAAGGTAATAATCCTTTCTTGGAGTCCTGCATCTTATATCGAATCAACATTTTGTCGATGTACGATGCTTGAGACAAAGCTAGTGTTTTGTTCTTGCGATTTCGAACAATTTGGATTCCAAGAACAAACTGAGCCTCTCCCAAATCTTTCATTTGGAATTGTGTCGCCAGCCAATGCTTAATGTCAGTCAGAATTCCCACATCATTTCCAATTAGTAGGATATCGTCAACGTACAACACCAGGAAAGCTACTGTAGAGTTGACTATCCTTTTATAAACACAAGGTTCGTCAACATTCTGTTTAAAGCCATAAGATTTGATCGCAGTATCAAACTTTATGTTCCAGGATCGAGATGCTTGCTTCAACCCATAAATGGATCTTTTAAGCTTGCAAACCCTTTGCTCGTGATCCTGTTCAATGAACCCCTCTGGTTGAGCCATATAGATACTCTCTTCAAGATCGCCGTTTAGAAAAGCTGTCTTAACATCCATTTGCCAAATTTCATAATCATAAAATGTGGCAATAGACAAGAGTATTCTAATTGATTTAAGCATAGCAACAGGTGAGAAGGTTTCTTCATAGTCCACCCCCTCTCTTTGGGTATAACCCTTTGCTACTAGTCTTGCTTTAAAGGTCTGTACCTTACCGGTTTGGTCTCGTTTTCTCTTATAGATCCATTTGCAACCAATAGGTTTTACCCCATCTGGTTGATCTACAAGTTCCCAGACTGAATTGAAGTACATTGACTCCATTTCAAGATTCATGGCTTTAATCCACTGATCTCTATCTTCATCATTCATTTCCTGTTTATAGGTCAATGGATCCCAACGCCATCAACAGGTATGATGACTTGAGTTTCTGCTAAACCCAAGTAACGATCGGGTTGAGTTATAACCCTCCCACTACGTCGAGGCATTCTCAACTCTTGAGAAGGATGTGATTGACCAGAAGTGTCAGCTCCATCAACAACTCT